>NW_008751855.1:165321-244832 GCF_000715545.1 Opisthorchis viverrini | reverse complement strand
AATATTTATGTATATTTTATATCGTATCAGTCTTTTATCCATTTGGGTGTGACACAACTATTTAGTCATTCATCAGAAGCTCGAAGTGAGAATTTGAATGCAGATACAGTGCTACTGTACTTCAGATCCGTAGCGACCTACCTGCTTGAATCATATATTTTCAGAGCTATCGCAGCGCACATGGTCGTACTGTCCGCAGACCTTATCATGAGCATGAAACTGAATTCGTATATTGGCAGTCAGGCTCAAACTCAAAAAGTGTCTCATTGCGTACGCAGGTAACTATTGAGTTGAAAATCATACATGCTAGCAGACACTCATGGTATTTATCGGAACGAAAATCATACCGAGCAGAACTTTGCTTTTGTGACTGTTATCTAGCTGATTGCATCAGAACAATTATAAGAGAATGGTTTCATGGGTTAATGGGATAAAACTGGTCACTTTGGTCAACTTATTAAAGATGAATGGCATTGTCTCTGAGTTCCAGGGAGTAGTTCATTTGTTTCGAACCAATAAAAGTTCGCACTCGACTGAGGTGTCTTCCTGTCAGTGAAGCCAATCTATGCTCAAATTCAGAGAAGCACTGTACAAGCGAAATACGCTCATTTGCAAACAAATTTGGTTTTGCGGGAGATTCACCTGGAACTCAGCTGGATCTCTCGTTTGTGATGTTCCTAGGCAACTGAATGTGCTGCACCAGACCGCCTCATTTTTCAACCGCTACGAAATTCTAGATATCGCGGTGCATGTATATCCGTAATGCGCTACTCATAAGGCTGCTGAAAAGTGCTTTACCCTTGTTCGGAATCATCAGCAATATACATCTTACGAAACTCAGATTTTCGAACATGCGACCTTCTTATCAGTGGTTAAAAAATTAACCGTTCGGCAATGAGCAGCTGGACGGCATAATGATCAGCTTTCACGGAGACGGTATATAGCCCCTCTCATTCTTCAGACACATCAACCAAAGCACATGACTACCCTTTGACCACCTTCTCGAATGAGGACCTATCAGATAGAATTTTCGCTAGTCTTGTGAAAGCATTTCCCCTTTGAGTCACTTGTAGAATTTCAAAGGTCCGTATGTCACGTCAGCTTTTCTGAATACAAATATCTAGGTTGCTTGCTTGCATTCCAGTACCCCATAGATCGGTAGCATTTTGGATCTCACAGACCGTGCGCCATTTAGCGTTGTAAGTAAAGAATACAAAAGTAACCTTATCTACTTATCTCCTTCGTAACAAGTGACATATTATCTTACCTCTCTACATCAGTATGTAGTAGTAGACCGGTCATGGTCAACCTGCATCCTTTCAGATCCTTCGATCAAACAAACACACATCAACCAGTTAACCGGACTAATCGGTGAGCTTAAAAATTGGCGCACATTTAGTCGGTCATGGCTCACTTACAGGTGTCAACCAATGTCACAGTGAGATTATGTGGATGAAACTTATCAATACGCGGACATTATGGTTATGAATCACTCCCTGTCGTGACATTACAAAACTAAACGCATGACGTTTGTGACGAAATGAACCAGAATTCTGTGGCGAACAATGGGCATCAAGAGTGACTGTCTAGGTGAGATAGGATGAGGGTAACGAAGTACCGAGGGGATGCGGTTTCGTTACGGCAAGTGATAGCCCATCTGGCTAGCCCGTTTTGAACATAATCTATTGCAGTGGGCCAAAGCAGATCAAAAAACAACTTGTTTATTCAACCGCTAACTGTGAACGGGTCCTGAACGAACTTTGTATTTTTATGAACCATTTTTAGGTAATATCATTTGGTACAGGGTCAACTTTCAAACTAATCTAGGAATGGTTTGTCTGAAACGAGGGACTTTTCCCTTCTTTTTTTGTTCACATAAGCACCACTTTTTCAGTTTTTTTAGCTTAAATGGGAGAATATGTTGTCTTCGCTTTCAAATCCAGATTACTGAAACTACTTTGTGTACCACAATTAGTTGCAAAGACAGCCTGCCACCAGAAAAATTCCTAAAGTTTCACATTATCGTCTGACCCTTGGTATACCTAGCAGACGACCAACAACACTAGTTGATCTACTCTGACCTTGCTAAATCCATCCAACAAACCTACTTATCAGTGGCACTTAAACTGTCCCTGAAATGTTCCTGACACCCTAAAGTACATGAATTTAATCTCGTTATGCTGTGAATTCTAGTTGCTTCTCCTGACTTCTTCCTAGAGAGAAAGAAAAAATTGCTTCTGCACATGATTTTTGTCTACTCATTTTCCCCTATTTCAGACCGGTCCACTTAGCAGACGGACCATTGCAATCGCAATGGCGAAGATACTGAAACGCCCAATGGCGATCCATAAAAAATGCTACTGTCGAGACAATCGTTATGGTCAAGGAATCCTCGACTGCATTACGAATATGACGCTTGCAGCTGAAACCATTTTTTCTAATTAAACCGTTTATATACATAAACGCCTATGGCTTTTTCCAGGCATAAGCAGGTCAACCGCCCTTCTTTGTGTTATGGACATTATGCCCTCAACCTTCATCCGCTAAGTTGTCATCCAGTTTATTCGCTTCTAAATAGATGATATCCGGTGCAGCGTGGTTCTGGTTTTCACTTGGACGATACAGCATCTCCTGAAAGGTAACCACGTTAGGGCATTAGCAGAAAAAAGCAAATTGCCTGGAAAGCCTTGCCCACTAGTGCGAAACCTCTCGGGATGAAATTGGAAATGGCAAAATATCTCACAATGATTTGCTGATCTCAACACTTCCTACAATATAAGCCGGAAAGCAGACAGTCAGGCAGTCACTAATGTGGTTATGGAGTTAGAAGGAACGCTTATACTCTGATTCGATTTTCTCTCCGCTTGTTCTGTAGTTAACCACTGTAGTGAAATGCAGTTGGTCATGCAGGCAGCATTATGACATGATTTCCGGTAAGCAGAATCCTCAAATAGCCCCGCTGTTGATCTTTTTTCTGACCTCCTCAACTCTCCAGTGTTACTTTTCTCAAGTTTCCAGTACCTGTCGTCTTTCAAAAACACCAATTTGAGAGGCTGTGTCATGAGTTGTACACCAAAACAGTTATCCTCAGGTTTCTACCTCTCGAGGTCCCTTTTGTACTAGTCCATCATAGAAGAAAGTATATCGCCATCGCGGTCGGCAGTACCGATAGCCCAGCTTTGTATAACAATGTAATGTATTGTTGTCGTACAAATCCAGTACTACTCGCGGAGGAGACTCTTAAAACTGGGTGATAAGTTAGTGTGTCAAATTAAACTTGCGGAACAAGCAAAACGACACATGAAGAAATCACGGCGAAAACATCTTTGAAATGCAAGCGATTGTAGGTGATTGAGAGATGTCTAAGCAGTATTGTTGAGAGCACACACAATATATGCGCTAGGAACTACAAATTACACTAGCTCTCAGCTGCTGGTGGTAGAACGGTTGGTTGTTCAACTTCCTACCGGAAGGTCGCGGGTTCAAAACCCTCTGAGCTTTGCGAGATGTATACTACTGCTGATTTCCATTATAGATGAAACAGCAATACAGTGCTTCATGGTCTTTCAACATAGAGTGGTTTCACTGATAGGAAGAAGTCTCATTTGAAACTGACCAAATCTCTTTAAACTTCCATCAACAAATTCAAGTGGCAAGTGGAAGACACCAAGCCATGTGACAACTGTGAACCGAAGAAGGTTGTCAGTCAAGCGCTACGTGATAAGCGGGACTTTGTTTTTCGTTCGCTAAATACAAAGACCATGATACAGTTGCTTATGATTCATTAGTGTTCGAATCCTGGTCGAAACAATTTTTTGGCCCCAGAGTCACTTAGTCAGGACAGATACTTAGCTTGAAGGTGAGGAACAGACACACGAAGGGGTAACGGAAATTAGTGACCAAAGCAGATGACAGTGTCAAACCACTGTTCGTTAGGACGGCTTGAGTGGCCGCTCATCAGATGATAGTTGAGCTGTCCACGGAGTTCGCCAACTAAAAAATACATAAATATGGAACACTTTATGTTGGTGCGGAATATTCAGGCCCTAGAGACTATCGTTCCTCCATTAAGATTTTTACTGACACTTATTGCAGTCTATGAAAGTTCTTGATCTAAACGACCATCTTTCGCGCAACCACACGCTCGGTGTGACTACAAATTACACTGAACATGAAATGCAATAATATAATCCAGGTTTTGCTCAAGTTATCCAGTCACAAGGAATGAAAATCTCCACGGTCATCATTGTGAACAAGCCTTCGTCAAGGTGGTGTGCAACGAAAGAAATTGATTCAAAAGGCTTGCCTAGATATCTTACTTGGTCGTCATCAACCACATTATCAGCGTCAGCAGTAAGACTGTGTGTATGATTTTAAATAAAAAAGAATAGGTCGAACAAACCCAACTTGCATCACATGTATCACACACACAAATCAAATTCGAGATCAGGGACCATGCAGTGCAGTGCATGACAGCTGCAGCCCAGTAAGGTAGACAGAGTGTATAACATTCTCTAATGAGGTAAGATTCCGCGGTTAAAGGCACGAAATAGAACAACACTGTCCGTTCATCCTGTCTCTCGAATTCGATAAGTAGTATATGTTAAATTGACGGCGGCACCTAAATTCAAAAGATGTTTGACATGACGGCCCAAAATAAACTTATCAGAAACAGTGGAAGTATCCTTCCCTGAAGTGTATTGGCGTCACAACGTTGAAATCTCCAGCAAGCAGCCTTGTGACTTATAGGGTTTCTCATGGTTTATTCCACCGCGTTTGCTTTCCTTCTGTGTTTGTAGGGGCTACTATGTCGTCTGTGATCAGCGTGGACAACTGAATGTTGAATACAAAAATTTGGGCTTTGTAGTATTCGATTGGTCCATGATATGATGAACAAGATGGAGCTTTCGTTTCTATTTGTTTGCAGGGTATCTGTACCGGGAAACAGAACTACAGGATTTGGTGTTGTAGTCGATCAGATTCGGCATGAAGTACACACGTAATCATTAGATCGTCGTCTGTTTGCTTTATAATGAAACTGTGGGGCAGAGGAATTCGCAGCATCGCCAAATGGCAAATGGTCTATTTTAACTTTGGTGTACAGTGAAGTTGAAATCACAGTGTAAGACAGAGATAATAAAGTTCAAGAAAAGCGTTCAGTGACTTTGAAAACATCGGATGTGGCTGGTGATAGGTAACAAGTTTTTCCGTAGTTGCCAGTGCATTTTCGAGGGGGCGCTAGGGGAACCCGACAGCATGAAGAAAACTGCTGTGGGTGCACCACCAGACTGGGTATGACAGTGCCGTGAAAAGACTGCGGTGACGAACTTAGGTTTATGGACCGTTCCGTAAGAGAAGTCTTGGTTGGGGTGACCGGATAAGGGACTTACACTCCCGCATCAGTGAAATTTGGGTTATTCAGTGGGATCAATACAGGCAGAGTCAAGGTAATTCCAGTCGAGTTGGAGGCGCATGCGGATTTGAAGCGGGGACCAGGTAGAATCAATAACAACCATAAGGATATTTGGGGCGCCTATTGCCCAAGATCAAAGCTCGTAAAGATGAGTAAGTGTTTGAAAGTCTCACATCACATTAATTTTATTAACGGAGTTAAATTTAGGGGAGGTGACGATAAGGCCTCAAACGAGCCTAGGATACAGTTAAGTTGTGTGGTTTTCAAAGGGAATATTCATTTGAAGGCAACAAGTTAAAGGTCCGCCCGGGATACTCGGTAGCATTTTGGCTGGAAGAGAGAGAAAGAGCTATGTAACTGTCCAATCGTTACTTTCTTTATGCTATTAGATACATTCTCAGTCGAACGAGAGCCTTGAATTTCGAAAGTCCCTCAACCATTTTTAGTACATCTACTTTCGCGTCTGCAATTCATCAGACATGGTGCAGGGTTAACTTGATCGGTTCTTATAGGCTGCTTCTACCTGTGTGAGTTTAGCTTTGCTGCTTCTTTAAATATGGAAACCTCAGTTACAAGAAGGGAAATCGTAGCCTCTGCTCCTATGGGGGCCAAGATGATTAGCAATATGGTAGCACCTTTTATGATGTGGTCTACCATATCTGTCTAACAGCTGTTGAATTTTCAAATAAGTTGAAGTTTGGAAAAGCAGCCATTCGGTTTATCATTCTGGGTCACCCCAGAACACACAACAATTTGTGTACTAGCTTAAGCCCGGATGGCAAAATTGGATCTGACGGACCACACGATTTAATTAGTTTCAGCTTCAAAAAATTAGGCTCTGTTGAAGAAGAGTCAACTCACTAGTAAGTTTAGGCAGCTGGTCAGAGTTATTAGGATGGGTAGGGTGTTCATACGGATTGAAACCAGAGGGCTTTCAGTGAATAAGTGAATCTCTTGTTAGAGCGAACCGGTAGTTCATCTGGATAGCCAGTATCTTTATGTTTGGGAACGGACCTAGCTGGTGTGTTTATTTTGATGCTCACAGATAAAACGCCATAACGGGAAATAATAGAGGCAGGACTAGACGTCAGAGGGAGCATGAAAGTTACCCATTGGTTCATGGTTAACTTCGTACGTTAGCGTTTTGATTGAAACAGTTGGGGTTGGTGACCACATTTTGGGTTGTTAGAACGAAACAGGAATAGAGCGACGGCGTTTGTGAGTTTACTGCAAACGCCGTGTGCTTGATAAAGCAAGCAGTACTGCCATTTGAAGGGACAACAAGTAAAAAAATGTACAAAACGGGCTCAATGCATTGAAACAAATGGCAAATTTAATATGACACCTTAAGGAAAAAACCATGTACCAGAGAACATCACGTGGCAGGAATTGTGAAATTTATCGCTTACTACGACCATCCTGTAATACCAATCCTAAGAAAAGATACCCGATGACTACTAGACTTGAGACCTCAGAAACTATTGTGGTGGAAGCAAGTCACTGCATTGATATACATGCCTGTAATTCTGTGTATCTTCAGTTCCTGCCACTTGATTAAGACCATGAGTGATTTTTAGCAGAGAGAACCGATCCAAGATTGCTGGAAATGGACAGCAATGAGAAAAGTAGTTTCAACAAAGACCAATCGTGATCACTGGGAGAATGACGAAGGACACCAAACGATCATAGTGAGCGAAACTGTTCTTTGGTGAAGTATTTTGTGAAGTACGATGGACTTGCGATGCCGAGAAGGTGTGTTACCTGATTTATAGCTATTTGCACCGTCTTCGATAAAGTTGCAATGAGGATATGGCTAGGAAATGGTCATGGTCGTGCGCCGCGATTCAACTGTAAGATCCGGGGGGGCTTAGAGGATTACAGAGTGATTGAAGCAGTCGAACTTCCCGCAATTTGTAGTCAGTTGGTAAAGGGCTGTAAAAACATGTGGATAAAATTAGTAGGTGATGTATCGTCAACGGGTTTTTATGAACAAATGGGATAATAAACATCATGAATTAAATAGAACGTACAGTCACCAATAGTGCAATCGGTAGTATCAGAACGATGGGCTAATGCAGCGGGCTTTCTGGAAGCACTAAATACCTAATGATATATAAAATTGCAGAAAGGCATAGTCAGACAGTCTGAATAAATGGTTCAGAGAAAAAAGGATCATATGAAAATCACCGCATTCTGTAGAGTATTTCCCAATTTAACGAAAAAGAAAACTATCTAGAAAACGGGTACTGGCTTGATTTTGCACAAATTAAATATATCTGCAGTTTTAAGCTGACAGGATGATAAGGTAGCGAATGAAACTCACAAGTCATAGTGCGCACTTGGGTTATTTCAAAACAAAATCCGAAAAGCACATTAATTAGGATGCACTTCGAAGAAAACTTTGAACCGCTTGGGTTACCAAGTTGGCGCGCTTGTTTGTCATCCGCGGGTTCCGAACTGGAACATTTGATGGCCTTTCACGTTGGACCAGACACTCCAGAATAGGTGGAATTGGCGCGAAATTGCCAGCCGAGCCTGAAGGTGGCAAAATCTTGGCGTTCGTTTGTAGAGAATGAGCAAAACTCTAGCAACAGCAAACAGTGAAGAATGGTGCTCTAAGGAACAGGCACCGGCTACGCTACTCATGAGTAGTTAAAACAAACAAAAAACAATAAACCACCAATCGCTGTTAGCTTACAGGAGGGATCGGTGTCGACGGCACGTGCATTTTCACCGAATGACTAGCTGGCATCCAGTAAGAGGTGGAGGGGCTCTAACGTGGGGAAACCGTTTGGAAATTAGAGGAATTTAGGAATCCAAAGCAGGCAGCTTAAAAACAATTGGGCAGCATTTAATTAGAGTACGGGTGTCGGAGTCTAAAAGGAACACTGGACTCCATACGAGTCTACGAGACACGGCAGTGTAGAGCACCCTGCAAAACGGACTCATTACCATGGCCTTACCTCTGATTACCTGAAGGCCTGACGTGGGCACACTAGCTGAAGTGTGTTAGTGGTTACAACGCTAGAGTGCGTTCTAGATGAGTACGAGGAGCGGTAGTTCATGGTTCACAAGGACAAGAGGTCAGGAGGAAAGTGAAGTGTATTTGCTTATATGTTCTTTTTGCAGCTTTGGAAGATACGTTGTTTGGTATGCGGCGCAGTTTCAGTCTTGCGGAGAGGAACACCGGCCCAAAACAACGAATTGTCTTTGATGAGTTATGTCAGTTACACTTTACGCCTCATTTGTGGCCCCTACATCGACATTTTTGGGTTATACCGTAGTTGATCCTGAGGATTTTGAAGAAGATTCTGCTGTATATACTGATATCAGGATAGGCTAAACCCGGTTGTAGCTGTTCTTTGGCTGCTTGAATGCAAAACCCGGTCCAGAACCTTGGCACTAAGTGTATCACTCCTGCTACCGGAAGCTTGGTTTGCATAGGTAAACTCTAAGGTGCGGAGCTTCAGGGCCCCATGCTACCGTACCTATCGGACTACCACACTAGCTTACCTCCGTCCTGCGCTCTACCAGAACGCCACTTCAGCGGGTTCGTTACCAATTCCTCATACAACCCCTTGAGCAACTCTCCTTTAAACTACCACTTCACACATCACTTGCTGGTAGGTGATTTTTCGGCCCGCAAGACCTTTTTAAATAAGCTCCGGTGCATCGGGCCTATAGAACACTCTGTAGCGGCGCTAACAAAAGTCATTCAACATGTCGTCTTACCCAACAGATACTGCGCAAACAAACTGCTGTCCCTCATGGATCTGGTCATTTCAAGACCCTTCGTCAATCCGGTGTTAATTAGCGCCCCACAGGGACATAGTGACCACTGTGTGCTGCCCTTAGTTTCATCTACCACTGGACCAGAAATTCTGAACTTCCGCATGGATTCGAAGTTTCTTACATGCAGTCTTCTCAGGAATTCACACCTTCCTAATCAATTTAAACCACTACTAGCATGAATGGAAGGGTTTCATGAGACCGCCGTCCAGAGGGTTCACGAAGCTCACGCGGTGTTCATCCCGAAAAAAAACAGAAAGCAGTCGGATGACCGCAATCTGCCTAAGAGGATCCGGCATCTCCTGGAATGGAGGCCTCAACTCATTTTCAGAAAGTGGACTACACGAGACACAGAAAATGAGCTAGGGTTTAGTAAAATGTGGAAGAGCTGTAAATTGAAAATTCGCATATCTGGCACACGAAAACAAACCACCATAATAGACCTCGCTCGGAAAAATAAGTTTTCTGTGAAGGGCGCTTGAAACATCGCCGCAGAACGAAGCCAAGCGCGTTCTTCTTAAGAAAAAGAGGACAAGGAGCATATCCGGGTGTAAGAGGTCACTGCCAGGGGTGTCCGACAAGACAACTCAAATTTGACCGAAAAATGACCCCAGCGGATCGAGGTTTATGAAATTTAGGCGACGAGGAATTGGTAATAAATGGAAATATTGATAAGCTTAAGTGCAATTCTGCCAACCAAACTAGAAAGTCGCTGAGGAAGGAGGGCTTGATCAGGGGGGCTTGTAGCACAAAATATTGAGTTGTTTTTGCATATGATTGGAATCCATCAGCAACCCATTAGCTCCAAGAGTTCTAAAATGAATGGTAGAGTATGCAAAATTAAACATCAGCATGGAGTAGAAAAGTTCTTTGAGAGTAGAACATGTAGGTGAGGCATGAACGAGGTCGGCACAAGATAACTTGGAAACAGAGAATGTTTCAAGGCTGAAGACGCTGGATGTTGATAGTTGATAGGGCCAACTCCCGGCTGTTGCAAGAACAAAGCTTTACTGAACACCTCTTTGTCGTCGCCTGATTTACGTACGAAACAATGGCTGGGAGGTCGGAGTGTCACAGGGCGGGTGGGCGATATGGTCTCGAGATTAAGAGTTGATGGTTTAAGACTTTACGTTGTGAATCTTTTACAGCCAATGCTGGAGTCGGAAAATATGGTGGAGGTGGAACACAGGAAAAACGGTGTGAGGAAACATCCAAAAATAGGTGCTGGTAACATCTGGTACAGCCGTAGGAATGCTGTTTTTGCTTGGATAATATGTTTTTCTCTAAGACAAGCGTTGAGGAAACTGGAAGCCTCATATGTACAAGAGCTGAACGGCCCCCTGTCATGGTAACATATGGGGTTGATGGTCAATGAATAGGCTGACGTTGGCTCAGTGCAGAGAACAGCATAGGCAGTGTGAGGGAAGTATGGTGCCTTTGGTACTGATACAAACAGTTTACGTATTAACGAGTCTAAATTATGACACCCGACGCAGTCAGTGTATTCAAGATGTAACGTGCCGGGTTTCCGGTTTTAGGCGCACCAACATAGCTTAGACTCTGAGGTCGATCATAATAGCAATGTCGTGAAGCTTTTGATGCTCTAGTAGACCCTAAAGTATGGTTGCTTTTTGGATGGCAATGACACCCAGTTCAAAGATGTGTAAAGCCTGTAACTAACAGGCATTTTGGTGTGGATTTAGGCGGGTTGTAAATCGGGATATAAGATGTAAACGTGCACCACTGCGAGCCCACCCTTGTCACGGTCAGTCAAGAGCCCATAAATTGTAACGGCTTTTTCGTTTGTTTTGAGCAACGAGCATTATAGTTAGCAAACCAAACCGGTAGAACTCCGAAGGAATGGATACCTGAGTGTGCTGTACTATAGAAATCAAAGTAGTTACACGAACACAAAATTACAGAGCTCAACGGTTTTGACAAACGGTGAAGTATCGCAAAAAGCAAGCAAACCGATATGGATCAACAGTTGACGCGTGAACGCAGACAAGGTTATAGCCCACCAAAGTTTTGGTACAAAAAGAGTACAACAGAAGCGGTAAAGATGACTTGCGTGGCAAGAAAAACGGAAAATGCAAACATGTTCGCAAAAACTGGAGTCAAATTCATCTATGCCGAAATTTAAAAGAGCGGTACATTTGAAATGATATCCAGGAAGGCAGTCATTGAAGAGTGACTGAATATCTTGCGGCATCATCTCCATTCTGACTGGCCGAAATCTCTATGGCGGAAACATTCAAAAAAAGGTAACATGGCGGATTTGAGGTTTACGATCGACCCTCTTGAACGAAGCAGAGAATCATAATTGGGTTATATCTGATGGAAATTTACATTGCTAACAGATTTCCAAATTTAATAAAGGCAGATATTATGCAGTTCTCAGTAGGTTAACATGGCTTGCTTTTGCCAAGTGTAGTCATCCATGCTTTCCCTAACTATAACAGTATCACAAAAGGATGATAACATTTGTGATTAATGTCAGCAACAAAGAGGGGGTTAATTCGAATGGCCCACATTCAGCAGTTCTTGCTAGTGTGTTCACCGTTTCCACTCAGCATCGATCACTGATTTTGATACAATTAGTCTTCCGATGAAAACGATTAGCATACGTGTACTAGTATGCGCTTCCCTAAATGCACACCTCGAAGGCTATGCATCATGCGAATTGTATTCAGTAGGTGAGGGAACCTGCGTGCTCATGGACAGCCTTAACTCTGGTTTATAATAACGGAACTATCGGTGCACCATTCACAGCCGATGGATCAACGATGGTATCAGTGATTATGCCGAGGCTGGTCATCAATTTTCCATTTCTGGTAGTTTACCCTTTGAAGCAAAGTACTGGAAAGGTCTACCAATCATCTGGACACCCAGAAGAATGTAGGTAATCGTTGAGGTATTTGGTGAACAATGCCTGCTTCGCTTGTTTATTTATCTCAGGATTGTTGGTTTGGAACTTTGTAACTCAGTTCTCGCTGGAAAAAATTCTCTCTGGTTGTCGTTGGTGATTCTACATGTTTTATGTAAGTACTAACCGACGAAATATCAAGTCTAAGGTGCGCCTCTGTCCTAGAAAATTCGGCTTGAATGAATTTATTTTTTATGAGTGCTGTAGTGGTCTGGCTACCCAATAAGTTAGTTTACCAGAAGTGTGTGGCAAATAAATAAAAATAACATAACAACGCTGGGTATACGAAAATAAAGAGGTCAGATAGAACAGACTCACTAACAATTATTCTTTTTAAAACAGTTCGTCGTTGGCTCAGGTCAGCGAATAAACAATGATCCGGTTATGTTGGTCCAGAGGTCCTCTTCTGAACAGTTCCCCCATATAATAGATTCCGAAGATGGTCCCAAATGTCTCGGTACCGGAGTTAGTACGTGAGACTCGCGAATGACCGCTACAAGCACGAGCGAAATCAGAAGAGAGAGTCGAAGCACGTGACAACGCTTGTATTCTGTCAAATTGTACAAGTGGGCTGTTGATTCCCCCTGTGAATCAACGGTGAACAAGGGTAACTTTCCTTGTTTTCTGACTACTCACGAGTAACATGATTTACACCTGTTTATTATGACACCGTTTCGTTTTCTTGCTGCTCGTTTTCCCCCGGCTTTGTTCTTACTTAAGGTCTGCTTATCCCTCAGTAAGTGATGTCAATGTTTGTTGCCCGTCTGTCATTGCCTGTGAGTTCGCCTCGATTGCACCTATTTCTTGAGCGCCCACTCCGACGGAAAAGCGAGACCGTGTATCGAACCCGGACCCTCCGGACGGCAAGCAAACGCGCTACCAACTTCACCGACCTGACGTCCAGGACGGCTGGTTATTTTGTATTACACATGTATCACGCCTGCCAGATAACCCCTGCTGAGCTTTGTTTTAAACGGACGAAACCGCATAATCTGACCTGTCGCGCGACACGAGCGGCTGCGTCGACGCCGACTGAAAGACAGTCCCTCACATCCCGAACGTACTGACTCCTGCGCCGTTACGGCCAATTCTCACTGTCAGACTGCCCCGATATGTATGTTTGCACATCGTTTGGTACTTACTTCTTGTCGCCCCTATAGAAATCCGTGCTGTGACAGTGACTACTTCCCGCTCCTGAAGATTGCGTCATTGTTGATTGTACGTTTTCTTAACTCATGATGCTTACCAATCCGTTTTTCTGTAGAACCAGTTCCTGTCAGTCTTCAATATATCATCTGCTGCCCCACGTCTGTCTGCTCCTATTGACCACTGGCTACGAAATGCGTATAATCTAATAGACGCAATCGTCCTGTGAGATCCTTAACCGTCAGGATCTTACATGGGCGTTTTTGTAGTTTTTCGTGTTCAAACAAAAGACGATTAAGCAATTGATGAAATGGAAGTAAAATAAAAGTACAAAACGCCACACTACTCCCCCACTAGAGCGTTGACCATGAAAGGGGAAAACGCTCCAATAACTAAAGTGACGAATCACAAGTTGCTCTCTTCAAGTTTCGTAATCAGCTCAGTGCTGAGGGAAACGGACGCGTCTTCCGGAACGACTAGTGGAAGGAGTAAGGTTGACGGGAGGGATATCTTGGGTAGGTGTGTGTTGTTGGGATAGCAGGATTGCTGCATGTGGTCGTGGGTGCTTCAGTGTAAGCAGGTTTCAGACGATCAATGGAGACGGTATCATGCTTTCCGCTTCTCTCTAAAACCAAGTATGTGGAGTGACGTTCGATAAATTTGAAGGGGCCATCATAACAGGGTTGGAGGGCTTTCTTCGTTGCGTGTTAAAATGGAAGCAAAATAAAGGTACAAAACGCCGCAGTGCGTACCAAGTAACACTTTTGTGTGAAGCACCCGTAAAGCATGTTGAGTGTTTCAGCCACATGTAGGCTGCCGGAGCTCTGTATTTACTGCTAAGCATATGCTACCAGAGGCGATCCTACGTCCTGGAAGCAGCGAGTTTCGGGACCACTCTGAGGCTATAGACGAAACAGGGGAATTATTCCCCCTTTCCGCACCTACCCAGGCATTCTTTCAACGAAAGGCTTGGATGCCTTGGTTGCCGTGACGCTTGCGTTGTCAGGAAATAAATACCCATTTTTCGGAGAAAATTTTTATTATGAATGTTTGCAAGCAAATTTCAGAACCATCAAAAATGTGTTCTACATTTGTGACTGAATAGTAAATGGGAGACGGAGAAAATTTTTATTATGAATGTTTGCAAGCAAATTTCAGAACCATCAAAAATGTGTTCTACATTTGTGACTGAATAGTAAATGGGAGAAGAGTTGGTAAAAAGCAACCTAACCGAAAAGACCACATCTTTTTCGCCCAGCCTGTGTAAAAGAGGCACAATGACTGCCACCACCACACCACCCGCCGCACAAATATCGAACGAGAGACCACAGTTAAAAACTGTGAACCTACTTTCGTCTCCATAAGTGCATTACCTAAGGAACCCACTCCGATATCCGGTTATCCCGATCACACACAGGGCAAAAAACGTCGGTCTATCAAGCGAACTGCCAATGCAACTGCATTGCAGCCACAAGTGCACTTCCACTTAATGTATCACTTGGAAGATTCGACCCAGGTAGTGGTTTAGTGACCAAGGATTACAACATGCTTGAAAGCATGCTCCTCCCATGTACTCAGGTCGGTCAACAAGTGCTTACTGAGTTACGACCAGTGCGCCTTGCTCCGGCTTCTGATGCTGGTGGCATAGATCTCAAACTCGCTCACTTCCCCACCACCAGTTCTAACACGAGACATCATTCGCGTAAAATGTTCAACAGCAACGCAATAACTTTTCTTTGACTCATTTCGGATAAATGAGTAGAACACACTTCGAATAACACCATTACAATCAGTGGCTACCACATGACTACCACTAACACATGTAGCCACTTCTGCTTCACTGATACGTGGAATCTGCTTGAATTACAACACCATACTTCGCAAACAAACCACGCAGACGAACGGAATTAAACGAATGAACATTCAAACTACCGTTAATGCAAACCGACAGCCCATGAGTCAGATACCCCAGAAACCAGGATGATCCAAGCGCTGCAGTTTATCGCGCAGGACCCGTACATTATCAGTGGTGAATCCTTTTCGACAATTTCTTAGAGCATGGTCGCAGATTTTCACCAGAGTTAAAACACCTTAACAAGCCAAACGCCACGCGTTCCTGCTTGGTATTGAAATGCCGGTTTGCAGCACACACTTGCAAGTCAAACATATACAGGTCATGTGAATGTTGCATGTTAAAGCTGATGATTACATCACGGTGTGAACGACACATAAACGACCGGCAGTCGAACTCAGCATACCTGAATATAAGTTAATTGAATGATCATACACACAAATATCAACATACTGGCGACACTTTTTATTAGCTTTCCAGTGTGAAGGTGCATATACGCATTTGTAGACCATAAACGCATAACAGACGGACGGTGGGAGTATTTCACCGACACTGTTCGTATTTGCCACCGATGAAATGTGTCGGCGGACATAACTCATGCCCGTATTCTAGCAGTTCCAACATGTCTGGTTGTGTTGCGTTCATCCGACGATATATTCTGTGAACCATAAAAAAACTTATTTGACACCAAACGACTGGATGAGGAACTTGGCTTCGGAATAATTTGCCGTACCGCCCTCAGCATGTCGTTGACACCCGGGTCGCAAGCGGAACAAGCAAAGAATGACCATTTGTAGCTCAGCACCTGTTTATATACCATTCTACCACTGGGTCCCTATGACCTTGAGACACTAATACCCCATTCCTGACCACAAGACGCTAACTCTGCACTGAAGGCTGCTGTCTAGGAGCACACCGGAGTTATTTTTTCCGAAGCTGTCGGGTTTCCGAAGTTATGACTTTAACGGGGAGTTGGTCTCATTTAGTTGCACCTTTCGGTGATGTTTTGCTCATAGCATTTTGTTTTAGTGATCAGAATTTCAAGGTCACGGGACACCACTAATTCGCATGTTGCCGGTTTGCAAGAGATAGGATACGAGCTCGCGCTTTGGCTTATTTCAGCCTTCTCCGGTGTTCTTCAGGAACGGAGTAAAATTTTCAGAATATTCTACGCATATTCCGCCAAGTAAAAACGGTCAGTAACGTTTGTTTGCTGTATGCTTTAACGAATGATATAATTTCGTTCAACGAATTTCGTCACAACACATTTTCCCATAGAGATCAGCTTCCATTAAGCACGATGGCGTTAGACCACTGCATGAATTTTGCAGTGGAAATGGAAAGGACATCTCGGTAGATGATCTTTTCCAGATATGCATAAATGGTGTGTCGCGAGATGGCTGCAAGTAAATTACCGACAAAGTGACATCATTCGCATCAGGAATATTGAGCTGCATAAGTGAAATACCCCACAAAGCGCAAACATAACAGTGGCAAATGAGGGCATCGATCGCCGGCGGCCGTGATAACGAAGGTTCATTTCATTCACTTCGGGTACCTATCGCAACTGCATGGCCCGTGTCTGTATGCGACGCCGCAGCACGCGATGCCGCTTATCTTTTTACCTTCAGTAAACTCCAGGCCAGTATCTATGCGAGCCGGTAAAAATAAGGCCGCAACTCTGCGCGATAGTCCAATCTGACAGCCCGTCGCACTCACTACCGTACTAGGAATCGCCCAACCTGACTAATTATTGTACCTGTTAAGTCCGTGTCCGTGTAAAGCATTGATTATGAATCGTTGATTATGCGCGGTTACCGGATACAACCTACTCCGTCACACTCATACTGTACGTGGTGTCGCTCATCTTCGCCAATAATGACTAACGCCAGGCCAGTGTCTATGCAAACCGATAAAGGCGAGGCATCAACTATTCACACAAACCCAAGGTAACAGTGAAAAACGAGCGTAATACTATAACTGTAGGCGACATTGCCTACCCTGCTAGGCTAGTGGCCACGCTGGTTAACAGACCTCAACTACGCATTATTTTCTAGTCTAACGGCTAACAGCAGTCCGTCATACCCATAAATGTGCGCGCTGTCGCTTATGTCTGTTGCCCATAGTAAACACTGGGCCAGTATCTATGCGGGCCGATATCCTAATCTAACGGCAAACGACGGTCCATCATGTTCCTAACTGTGGTCGATGTCACCTACCGTGGCTACTTATAGTAACTGCCGTGTCCGTTCACATGCTGGTAGCTGACTATAGTGTCCAGCTACACATGGTAGAATAATCCAACGACCAAAGTCTGTCCCAATCCATCAAACAACAATCAGGACTAATACATCTTCGAATGTACATAAAACGCTCAAATAATTCGTATGCCTTTCCCTGTGAGTGATAGGTTCAGTTATTGCATGTGCAGAGCCAGTGCTTCGGGGACTGGTGACCAACTCTCCCTCCTGGATTATGGTACTGTCCAACTCACCTAATAAATTTCAAATAATGCAGTCCACCATCTCGTACTTCCGACAACCGTCAGTACCTATATTTTTGATCTCCCTAAACAAATCAACATCTGCGTGCTTGTACCGGTTTGCCCTAGATCTCTCGTACTATAATCTCAAATTAACAAAATCAATCCATGCTTGTCTACTCAGTACAACCCTACTTCTATCCTGTCTCATTTAATCACTTGCCGTCACCAACCTTATTGTGGTAAACTTTATTTTTTCCCTGTATTATTGCACCTTATCCTATCATCCTATTTGACTGTTATCCAATCCACCTGGTTTGTGGTCTGCATTCATAGCGATCGCCAACCGTACCAGAAAAATACCTGGTATCTTGCATCGGCTTCGTTCTAACTCTGCGGAATCCCTTGACCAACTCAAAACCCCGCTGCTTACAGAATCGCACATCCCAGTTCAATCACCTCAAGCATGATGTCCGTCAAGTTGCTGTCCAGAAACCGAAGTGTCAGTGCAATGCTGACACGACACTGCCATGCCCAGTTTGATAGCACACCAGCAACTGTTCACCTCCTACTCTTGACTTTACTCTCCGGCTCACTCATGAGCGAACTCGTTATACAGAAATGACGCTCCGCATGTGCGATTACAACGGCCGTTGTCACTCACCTCGACTATTTATTGTAACTGCAATGTGCGACGGCAATTATCAGGCCTCACCTATGCGCGGAAAGCTAATCCAATGGCCAACGACGAACCTACATCCCCACATACGTGTTGATAATGAGCCCGTCATAAATTCGCGAAATCACCGTTCGCAAGTTGCGTTACTATTCGTCGGCACCGCCAGTGGAAGTGAAATAGGAAGTCACCCGTGTTTCCTTTTTCTGAAGCTCAACTTCACAGGAAAAGGATTCTGAAAGGGAAAACGCATAAGCCATCAATCTTCGGTAACAACATTTGGGCATCCTAATGTTGTTTTTTATCTGCTTCATATTAGTGCTTCATAATTTCCATCATCGGGGATAAAGGATCAGTTTTTACCAGGTGATAATTGCCAGGTTTGATGATTCAGCACTTCACGCAACGATATGTGAGGCTAGAGAGGAGCGAACGGACCGTCATACAAGCGCGCTTACGTTTTTGGAGGTAAATAACACCGGAAGGTAGCCAATATTGGGGCATCCGTGGGCAAGGCGTGAGCAGTCAGACAAAGTATTCTTTATGCCGGGATTCGAAAGCAGGGTCTACAAAACGTATGCTTGTAATCAGGTCTCAAATTACCGGTCTCCATCTGCCCCGATTTTGAGCAGATCAGTTTTATTGCGGTTGCAGTGCACAGCACGCTCGGCTGGGCTTCCAGGGACCGATCGAAATGGACATCAAAGTAAGCCGTTTTAGATGACCGCTTGATAGACTTAAGACTGCGTTTGCGCGACAGACCGGCAACCAAAGGAAATAGTTTACTTTATACGTGCGCATGCACCTGGTGGTCGCACACAGCGAGCAGGGCTCGTCGCCGCAAAAACAGCGGTGGAACGGTAGTCGATCTTGCGGACAGCGGCAACCAGAAGTTAGTTGGATGGCCACAGAGACCACGGGGAACAGCGTCCTTCGACGTAGAATGCTACCTTGGTTTGCCACGGTCGTCTTAAAACACCGGAGGCTGACTGTCCTGTGCAGTGTTTGAATTTTGACGCACCATCAGCTGCGCTTGGACAGTGGAATGCTTCTCGCATCTAGCAGTCTCACGTGGTTCTAGCAGCTTCAGTTTGCCAACCAACCGTTCTAGCTACTTGTGCAAGCGTTCTATTGGTGACGGCTGTGGCTTTGGAACCAGGGATAGCGGTATACCTCATTCTGGAGGTTGTATTCGGGAAGCCACCGCTGGTGGATTTGGAATTGATCTGCGTGTTTGATTAATCAACATACCGCACAACGACGAAGTGACGTCTTAATACCTGGGCACACATATTGGTAAAATATGCACGTGCGGGTTCCGGCCTAGGTTTTGATCGTCTGAGAAAGTTTTGGGGTTTGAACCACAAACTAACTGTTACAAACAACGAGCCTCTCTCACCATTGCACAACAGCAACCGGCACCAAAATGGTAACACGAAGTGATAATTTTTTGCCTGCACTTGATGAACTATGCTTCTGAAAACCTAGCATAGCCTTTTCTGAGAACGGAAACGCCCCTATAACCAAGGTATTCAGACTTCGCGTTGAAGTGTTGATGCTCCAATGTAGCCCGAACATTGACTGGAAAATAGAAAGCAATAAGCACTAATTACGACTGTTTTTGTTAATGAAATCGACTACAATATACATGTAGGAAAAAGGGACTTTTCATAATGTGAGCCCGATCTGATGATTTGTGCTGTTCGTCCAGACACAGGTTTTGCACTTCTTTCACCGTAGTAGCATCCACACATAAGCCTGATTGATTGCGTGCCGTAATTCCTGCACAGCTGGACACCCAGCTGGGGGACGTGGATTGTTTTTCCGCCCTGGGTTCGTGTTTTCTGGGTGGGCACGTTTGCTGTGTGTGCTGATATGTCCGCACATGGCTCATTTTGGATTGTGCCAGATGATGCCGATAGTCAGGGTCAAACAAGTCCCGATTATGTGGCATGATCTGTGAGTTTAAGGAAAAACGGGCATTTGATCACTGTGTTTGAACTGTCTAGACAGGTATGTGGGTGAAGCAAAACCTAATTCCTTGGGTTTGTATACACCTATTAGTTAGGCTGTTGAGTGCTCCTAGGCTAGTATATGTTGACCCCCATCACCGATGACGTGACATTCGTTTGTCTCCTTTCACTGCACACATTATTATCAGTGTGTGCGCCTTTTTCTCTATAATGCTAAGCGCAAAAGCGTTGGCTATGTCCTTCTTGCATTTCAGTTCAATCGCATTAACTTTAAACCAAAAATTGGTTGCACGCTGCTCGCAAATCCAAGCCGGAGTTTGTAAGACTGGGCAGCTTACTAAAATTAAGCTACGAGTATTATATATCTCGCGTGTCCCATTGACGCTTCACACGGTAAGGGGACTTTTGTATTGCTTGTAGTATGGAAGCTATGTAGGCAACAGTGGACAGCAATTCTCTGAGGGTAGGGTTTTACGATAATCTCTATAGGCAGAAAATAGAGAAAACGCCCGCGTGCTAAAGCGGAGTAAGCAAGGCAGTGCATCAACAATAGTAAACATAAATCAACCAAAACGAGAAGCACAGTGTACCACATACGCCAATAATTTCTTCTACATCCCTGGCGTATTCAAATAGGTGGTAGATCTCGTTTGTTCCCAAACAGAACTTTTCGGTCAATGATTGACACATTATTTTGTACAGGAATAAAGAATAGCCTAAATTCTCTGGGACGCACGTATAGTTCCGTTTTTTGGCGAACAATCATAAAACAAAGCATGTAATGATACGAGCACCTGCGCCAAATACGCTCAACTTGCATGTTAGAAGGCCTTTCAGTTGTGTGTCGCAGATCTGCCTGCAGGTACACACCTGGTGCCTGTCACCCATCAGGAGGTTTACACACCATTTGTCGACTGAGACTGAAATTGAAGACAACCGCTATTTTTGTGTCATCCAGAACACATCTTTTGTTAGACGTAATGCACCCACAAATCACCACTCAGTTGTCAAAAGGTTATATTTACGAATAAGATGAAGGACGACATAGACCAAAAGCGGGTTGTGCCAAACTGATACAAATGAGAAATTATGTGCAGAAATCACACCAGGAAATTACGTCTCAAAGCAATTTCGATCATCACCACTCCACATTAAGAATGTTCATGACACCGCGGGATATTTGGTCATATCTAAAGGCATAGCACTTCAGGTGTAATTTTGAGTGCGCGTCAAAAATTCAGAGCGGAGGTTAATTGGAATAACTTCAGATGGAAGTTGGGGTGATTGTAATGAATTTGGTTTGAGCACCTGTGCAGCAGAAAACGGTTTTTCGGGGAAAACCGTGCCTTTCGGCTAATGGTCAGTGTAGAGGCCAATTAGTCTGCTGAAATTAGATGTAGGGAAGGTGCTGGGCCAGAATAAAATGCTGCATGGTGTTTTATATGGGCTTCAACTACCACTGTTTGCTCACCCGTGGACTCTCCGTTTCTGCTCCTCAAAGAGAATGCCATCGACTTGCTAGTTGGTTGCGCCTCATATACTTAATTGGCGCATTTTTGTGTTTACTGGCGCAGCTTATTATCTAATTTGAAGGATAACTGCGATCACACTTAGTCAAGGAACCAAATTCTTGTTTGTACGAGCACTCACCAATTTCTTTGGGCGATAGCTTCCTGAATTGTTTAGGAAGGGTCCAGTATGTTTTCTTTAATGGGGTCAGCTTTATGTTAAGCTGGTAAAGTAAGGTACACATTCCTGAGCAGTCTGGGAGGCAGTTTCACACCCACATTTGGCGGTTTGTGACCCCGACATAGTGGCAGGTGGAATCAAGTCAGCACACACAGAGGGCACTATGATATAGTCGGGCCTTAGTTATCCCATGATCAATAGTGCCTTTGTTGGGACTGAAAAGACTCAGAAAGGGTGGTGATACTCTTTCGCATTATGTGGTGGGCTCGCCGATATGCTTGCCTCGAGTGCTCTGTTGAAAGACTTCAGTCGGTGCTGATGCAAAATGTCCACCAAACCAGAATAATTAAGTACGATCATGCAACTTCCGTCTTTGATGAGCGGCGGGACCACCATGATTAACGACTGAGCCAAATAAATGCGCTAAGATCCAGCTAAACCACTTTGCCTATCTGATCGTGCCTGCCGTCACAAGCGAATTTCGGGCTCTGTTGTAATAATGGAATGCCTCGTCTAGGCTCCCTGTCGGATCAACCCAAGCCTGCGTCCTAAACATAACCACCAAGCGTACACACGATGAAAAAACAGAGATTAGGAAAAAACCAAAGCTTGTTCAAGTAGGACACAAGTAAGTAGTTGTTTCCCTCGGTGGTGACGTTACTTCAGGGGAATGAGTTCAAGCTCTCCAAAACACATTCCGTAATCAGCAGATTTGAGCGCATGCCACGATGAAAATGGGAAAATTATGACGCCTCCCAGACATAGTGTTGGGAACCTGCATACAGTGGATAATGAGACATTTTCCGGTGGATTCATATTTTCGACCAATCGGAGGTGGACCTCATGCATGACTGGCTAGGTTCCCGTCGTCCGACCACTCACGTGCGAGGTGGGTTTATTGGCCGTAGCAGCGTCCAATTGCGGGCGGTGTAGGTCCCTAGGAATTGTTATGGTAGGCTAGCATTATATCCCTTACCTACATTCACCCTCTTCACAATTAGGCTTTTTAATAAATTGTGGTTGTAGGGCGTTGAACGTTAATGCAAGTGATAATAGTGATTCGAATGGATTCTAGTCAGGTTCGTGTTTGGGTTGCTCAGTTGTCCAACTTGTTTGAGCTCATCATCAATTCAGGAGACACGAGCTGCTTATTTTTATTTTCAGCGTGTTTTGTTTGACCCCAATTTCGTAGATGAAGAGGGCACTCCCTACAAATGTCTGCATAAGCTGGTTCTTTTTTTCGAAGGGCATTCATGTCGCTGTCCTTGATCAAGTGTCCCGCAAATTGTCTGGTCCGAATGCTTGCCATGTACACAACTGAAAGCGATCCAAGTTACCCTACTCGAGACAATGTCTCAGCATAAACGCTTGAGTTAGCGTTCTCCAAACAACTGCCAGATCACCTGTTTTCACCGCGTAGTAGTCAACCCCATAAGAGCACAACTGTTATTCCTTGTAGGATATGCAGCTTGGTCTTGGTAGCTCGATGGGGGCGAGATGGCCCAAGTAGTTAGAGCGTGGTTCGAATCCGACCTCCGCCACTCGACTTCTCCTGTCTAGGCTTGGGCAGCCTGGTAGTATCCCAGCCCTCGTGCTTCCTTCGGGTGGCATGGCAGCTAGGCACCGGAAGGGTGCTACAGTTGAACGCTTTCTTTTTTTCTTGGTAGCTCGATGGTTCGTACATGCGATCGCAATCTAGAACCTGTAGACCGACGAAAGAATGCTATTTCATTACTTCCAGCGAGTCGTATCGCTCTAATCAATGAACTTATTGTCAATAAGGAGCAAGATGATGACGGTTCGCGATGTCCTGAAGGAGTTGTGTTTACGGCCTTCAAAGCTTTTTTTCGACCACTCCGATGCGACTACACTGACATTTGACTTCCATGGGATCGATGACTACTGTCTTGAGAAAGCCTAGCAAAGATAGCTAGTGTATGTTTCCAAAGAACTTAAAGAAAGCCTGAGGACGCCGTCAGAAACTGGAAGCCCAGGAGACGAATGAAGCTTCCTTAACAGGACTACCGGTAAAACAGTTGACGAAATCGTTTGTGCAAAAGCAGAAACAAAAAGAACGTAAATTACTGGAGGCGTGTTGCCCCACTGATTGATTACTAAACAGACCCACTCCGATCAACTCTGTCTATCGACTCCTGGAATCAGGAGCCGAACAATGAATCAGAGAATAAACCAATAGAACTAAACTATTAATTGGCCTGTAAATTGCGGCTCTCATCGAGGACCACAAAATCCGACATCAAACTGAACCAAAATGATGGGAGTCCAACAAAGAGGCGGCACAAATCAACCAGCCCTGTAAATTGTCTCATCGAGGACCACAAAATCCGACATCAAACTGAACCAAAATGATGGGAGTCCAACAAAGAGGCGGCACAAATCAACCAGCCAGGCTCATTTAGGTAAACTATAAGTTGAAAATTGACCAATCTGAATGAAGACAGCAAATTACCGAAAACAGAAGGTACATCATTACGCGGTCAAACACCAGGAGGGTGAACCAACACAGGTCATGGATCTAGAACAAGCCTCCCGAGCAGCAGAGGATGGATGACAATTTCAGCATGTGGAGAAATCGAACCAAAGAAATATAGCCTACAACAGAAGACAGATCACGATCGGACCAATAGGCCCCATGTGGACTGATTGTCAACGACTAATCACGTTATAGCTTAAAGTTGTTCTTTGAAAACTGTATAAGCGCAGGCACGAGGAGAGGAGCTACCCATCCAACAGCGCACCACTGATGTCCCTTCGAATGGCAAATCAGTCACCAGGCTCGGTTACCGCAGAAACGTGTAGAGATTGACAGAAAAAGATCGTTTAGCTGGCTCATTGCAACACAGCTCTTGGCACAACACCTGCGGAAGATTGAGATATAGATGTTACTCCCTCAGTAGATGGAAACACAACGTACAAAGTTCGTACGGCATACCTGTAGCAATTCGAAATAGGTGTTTGTGCTTTGGCAGTCAGCTTCTCGAGAAGACCACCAGTAATATGGAACGGATGCAGAACGTGGTCACAGTGAAGACCGTCATACCGCAAGAATGGCACACCAACAATGTAATCCTCATCGTTGCCGTCATCGTGATCGATGATCTGGAAATTTCCCTGTGACTGCACTCGCAAACCAGAACTTTGTTTTTCTGAACACGTCGTCTTTACTTAACAGGTAGTAAGCCTTACTGCTTAAACACATCATGTTGATGTTACCATTGTTTCGCAATATAACTTAAATGTGGTTTATTACATGACCTCAGTGGTGGGTCCTGTGGTTGTCCTGCTGTAAGGTCATTATGACTACTCTTGTTCCATTTCAGATATTTCATCTGGGTTTCTAGACGAGGAAGACCCACCTCTGCAAACGATTTTTTCTCTCCCGATTTCTGAGAATGGGTGAGTTCCCCCTATAAAGCAGTTCACGACAAAATATCTCACTGGTGGTCAAGGGTATTGACACCTGAGTTGACAACTGGTTTACGCACCTAGTTCGCTGCTTACGTTCGTAACAGAGTTATTGTAAAGGGACCAAGCCGATCTCACTTATTCGGGGTACACGAAGGCCACTGATCAACCTCAGAAATAACGGGGGCTGCAGAAAATGTTATAAATGGATTTTATGGAGTTGCATTCCCTATCAGACCTGGAGTACATAACCCGTCCCCTAGCATCACCATACCAACAGAACAAATAACAGTAAATCCCTGTTAAACTATCACTTACGATAAGGTCACGTCCACATTTTATCGACCATTGGCCTCTGCAAACAGCTTTCTGTAACATCTCCCGTTATACGACTCTCCCCTATTAGATGTGTTATCCACTAACAACAAGCTTGCTTCCGTCCCACTGACCATATGCGTCTGCATGTTTAGTGCTAATGGTGGTTCTACCAATCCTACAATTTTACTTTAGTTCTTATCAGTGGTTCTAATTGGAAAAGCCATATTGGGAAGGCCCCACAACTGCATTCACCACCTGATCTTACATAACTAGAAAGGAATAAAGACCATATCTACGAAGGTGGTCATGTAGATGAATAAGGTTTTCATATATATATATATATATATATATATATATATATATATATATATGAAAACCTTATTCATCTACATGACCACCTTCGTAGATATGGTCTTTATTCCTTTCTAGTTATGTAAGATCAGGTGGTGAATGCAGTTGTGGGGCCTTCCCAATATGGCTTTTCCAATTAGAACCACTGATAAGAACTAAAGTAAAATTGTAGGATTGGTAGAACCACCATTAGCACTAAACATGCAGACGCATATGGTCAGTGGGACGGAAGCAAGCTTGTTGTTAGTGGATAACACATCTAATAGGGGAGAGTCGTATAACGGGAGATGTTACAGAAAGCTGTTTGCAGAGGCCAATGGTCGATAAAATGTGGACGTGACCTTATCGTAAGTGATAGTTTAACAGGGATTTACTGTTATTTGTTCTGTTGGTATGGTGATGCTAGGGGACGGGTTATGTACTCCAGGTCTGATAGGGAATGCAACTCCATAAAATCCATTTATAACATTTTCTGCAGCCCCCGTTATTTCTGAGGTTGATCAGTGGCCTTCGTGTACCCCGAATAAGTGAGATCGGCTTGGTCCCTTTACAATAACTCTGTTACGAACGTAAGCAGCGAACTAGGTGCGTAAACCAGTTGTCAACTCAGGTGTCAATACCCTTGACCCATCCTTGTTTTCCTGCATACTCTACTTGCAGCCGATTGGAATTCATGGGTCGTCACCACAGATGAACGCATCAAGCATGATGCACAATTTCAATTCCTCAAACCTACTAATGGTTACATAACTGGTAGGTGAATCTTTGTCTCTCAGGTTCTGCTTCCGGTGCAGGTGAACAAGTGAAGTTGTTCTTCCTCAAGTCAGGCCTTCCACCGACAGTTCTAGGACAGATATGGTAGATTTCTATTCTTCCCGTTTTACCGCTTGTTTTGTGGTTTACGTAGGAGTCTTGCTGACATGGATGCTGATGGGAAACTGGACAAGAAGGAGTTCTCAATTGCCATGTTCTTGATTAAGAAAAAGTTGGAAGGCATGCAGCTACCTCCAACCCTCCCGACTGGTTTGAAGAATGATCCTCAGCCTGTATTTATCCCGTCATCCTCACCTTCCCTATCTCGCTCCTCTGTCCTAGACACACCCGTTGGATTGCCATCGAGTAAGTTCTTTTGCCTTAGTCCTTCCTCCGGACGCACAGAACTTCAAGCGATGAGAGTTGTATTTGGCTCGGTTCGTTTCTATAACGACCCCATGCTGTTAAGATTTATTATTTTTCTAACCTTTACCTTCTCAAAAGCCTCCACAGTGAGGTTTTCTTCATGAAAGAAACTACTCACAAGGTTGCTGAAAACAGCTCACGACCGGTTTCACAGACGAGAGGTTCAGTTGGGTCTTTCGTGAAGACCAAATTGATTTGCAAATGAGTGTATTTCTCGAGAGGTTTTCTTATTACAGAGACGAAATCACCAGGTGATATATCTGTAAAGTCAACAAACTGAAGGTATTTTCTTTCTGTACAGCACAACAGACTTGCCAAAACCGAAAAGGTCTTGCCATTCCTTTCAGCTGACAAGAACCTTCTCCCCCATGTTACTGCTTTGTATGTATATCTATGCCTTCATCCGAGCTCAGCTTAGATGTCAAGGTTTATTGACTAGTTTCAGATCGTATCTTCGCGGCAACATGTTTTTTTCACCAACTTAAACGAATAAGACTCATCCTAGTTGTATCCCAGCATCTTTTCTACTCCAATATATCTAATGGCATTTGTTTTTAGGCAAGCCCAGTTTGAATGGACTTGCGCCCTCCGTTTCCCCTGTTCCAACGGACAGTAACGTCAGTTCAGATTTGAATGAACCACACAATTGGACCATTGGCCCAAATTCTAGACCGAAATACCGACTTCTCTTCAACCAACACGATCGTGCTAAGCGTGGCTTCATCACTGGGGTTGAAGCTAGGGGCGTCTTCTTACAATCCGGCCTCTCTCAGCAAATCTTGGCCCATATTTGGTGGGTTCTGTTTGTTTTTGTAACAATACAACCCTTTCCCGATGATAGGTCTCTCGCTGATCTGGACAAAGATGGGAACCTGAACTGTGATGAGTTCTGCATCGCGGCCTTTTTGATAGACAAAGCGCTCGCCGGTGTTCAGCTCCCTGCTACATTACCCTCCGGTCTTTATCCATCCCAGGTTTGTTCCCGCTGTTTGGGTCTCTGTGTGATGTATCGGCCTTCAAAGAATAGAATTTTACAGGCATAGAATTGGTCGTAGAACTTTCATGGTGTATTTGACCAGTAATACATTCATCTTGTGGGACTCGTTGTACAGTTTAAGACTATACAATTTAAGACCATTTCTTGTAAACCTTTTTCTGACACAGTTCTCTTGTTCCGTTAACCATTTCCATACAACGAAATCACAGTCTTCGGAAATACAACCTAGTGTAGCTAACCCAACTTATACTGCCTAACGGTTTCGCACGCTCACCACATGTGCTGCTGCAAGTTTGAGCATACCTGTTGAGGGGCTTGTTGATGTGTTTGAGAAATTCGTCTCACCAATTACACATAAACTTCGGTTAAAGACAGAATTTCATATGGGATCGAGAAGCTTAGGGCAGCTTTCGCCGATTTCCGATGCGTCAAATGTATCGCTACAGCATTGTTGTCCCAGTCCTCGCTTCGCCAGATAAATATAACAGTCCCAATTCGGTAACGTACACCTGTTCCCAGTGCACCTAACCATGGCAGCTGGAGTCAGCGTACTTTGGTAGGCGGTCTATGGACTGGTAACTAAACCGAGTCGCATCAGTTTTTCCAACTAGTGCTGCATACTTATGTGAGTGGTTGCATTTAATGACGGAAAAGCAGAATGTGTAGCACAACTGATTGCACCTGATGTGAACGCGATGCTCACTCTTGTGCAAACACGTGAATGACGATCTTGTAGAGCTTGTTTATGTGGATTGTATACTGAAAATATTATACCTATTTTTCTAACTCGTAATTTGCGCTTGTTGCGCTATGGAGCGTACTTTCCCCAATACAGAAACCCTCCTTGGCTAAGGGCCTCTGTACTAGAGTTGCCACGACCAACGTGATAGTATTTGCTCTACCAGATCATTAGCTATCACACAGTGCGCAATACCTATCTCCTTTCGTCATTCCTTTTCATGCTTAATGCCGCATTTCATTTGTGATTCTCCACCTCAGTGACATAGAACGCCACTGTTTATCTCCCTGGTTTGAAAACTGGAGCATCAAACCAGGGTCTATTAGCCATGTTTCCGAAAACTGTTTGATGTTGATTCATGACTTCAAGACTCCCTACTTCTCTTTCCGTTTGGCGCACCACAACTGCGAATCCCACTGGGTTAGGCAATCATGGTTATATTGTTCCAAAGAGTTTTATGCCGTTTTTATGCCCCTCTTGCCAACGCACACTCAGTTTCTCAATGTTCTGGTTCGATTTCTCTCCAGCTTCGAGCAGGGCGTCAAACACCGTCCAGTTTGCAGCCAACTCAGCCCGCAAGCGAGGATGAAGGCAAAGCTCCCGGTGAGTTTGACGGACCCAGTTTTCATATGCCTTTCATAACATCACTTCTGGTACCAAGAATCACTTTGTATTGCCCGGATCTGAGTAACATCACAACTATCCAGACGAGTCCACTACATTTCAGTCACTTCAAAGCAGATGCGCATATTCACGGGATTTGGGACGTGACATATGTGGACCCTAAGTAATAATAATAACAATAGTAATAATAGCTTTTGGCTGTAACACTTTCGGCGTCGTTCAGTCAGTCGATCTATAAACCGTGTGCCATAGTCAGATTGGTTTCAGCCTTTACAGTTTCGATCACGGGAAAGTGGGAGAGTGTAGGACGTAGCCTAGCCTTGGAGGCGATGGCATATTTGATTACTTCTGGAACCGGGAAGCTACCCATTTAAGGCGATAGCTTTGATGCATGAGCACCATTGACTGGGCGATTGGGCCATTTCTGGCGGTGCCATTGACCACTAGTGAGTTGATTTCTGGGATCTCCATCCAACAAGGCGGCAGTTGTCGGCCCGACTGTTTACTGTTTAATGTTTTTGTACTTCACCGACAGATCATACGCTGTCTACATTTTGGTCGTTTCCATTTAGCACAGAGTTCAGCGACAAGTCTGCTAGGCAGACGGCATGCGAAGTGCATGTCCTAACCCGCTCAAGTTATAAAGAGTGAGTAATTCATGTGTAGCGGGAGAGTTCCTCTTTTCCCGAACCACCTAGCGTACCTCTGCATTATTAATCCGATGTTCCCACCAGACCTGATCTATGCTTCGGAGACACTGATGGTCAAACACTGACGTCTTTCGTATGTCCTCTGCACGTAGAAGGGACGTTTCCCATCCATAAAGCAGTATGGAATACACCACCGCGGTGTAAACTCTGCCCTTGACAAAGAAGCTCCCATCACGTCGGCGACGTAGGTGTCGGAGGTTAGCAAAAGCTGCCCTGGCCTACCCGATGCGAGAAGTAACCAACCAGTTCACCGGAACTCATACAGCTGTCCAAGTAAACAAATTTATCCACCACGTCGACTTGCTCGTCTGCAAGCATGAGGCTTGGGTTTGGTCCCACTCAGTCTTGTAGCAGCAATTTACAATCTACAGGTGTGAAGCACATGCCAAACAGTGTGGCAGAATTATTTAAAATCGTTTGCATTTTTGAAGGATCGGAACCAAGGGGAGCAATATCGTGCGCTTACTCAATGTCTCTAAGGGAACGTCTTGTCTCCCGAGGTTTCAGGGACAGACAGAGGAATCTCAAGCAGCACACCAATAACAGATTTGAAGAGGAAATATGCGATAGGGCAGCATTGTCTTACACCACTTGGCATGGTTAACTCAGGCGAAAGTTTGTCGTGTGCTCGTATGCGACCACAGGAGTTCGCCTGCAATGCCCTCATAAGGGTTATACATTTAGAAGGGACACCGTTGGTCAAAAGACACCACCAAAGTTTCTCACGATCGACAGAGTCAGATCTAGAGTGGCGCTGTTCAAGAATCTGTCTCAAGATAAGGATATGGTTGGTGCACCCTCGGCCAGGGCGAAACCCAGCTTGATTTTCACGAATCTGTCTCTCCCGATAATCGGTCAACCTGCGCAAAATAATGCCAGAGAGCAAATTAGATGCAACTGACACCAAGCCGATACCACGATGGTTTTCTCATGACCTTTTTGCGCCATTTTCGAAGACTGGGATGACGGTCAAGGAGTTCCATTCAGCTGCTATTCTGTTTTCGTTCCAAATCTGCAGTATGGATGTTAGGCTGTTCACCAGGACCTCGCCACCTTCTTCGAAGAGTTCGGGGTACAGACCATCTGCGCCAGGCGCCTTGTCCTGCTTGAGGATCGATATCTCACACTGAATTTCTACTGTCAATGGTGCGGTGTTGTTGGCGTTCCATTCAGGCCTGCTGGCTTCTTTCAGTGGTTATGTTGAAGCGGACTAACTGAACTTCCCTTTGAAATGTTCCCCCCATCGCTCAAAGCGAAGATTGAGGGAGTGAATTGCTGTTTTTTTTATGTCTTTTTCGCATATTGCTTCACTGACATCTGCCTTCCTTTGACCGGTTTATCGAATCAGCTGAATTAGAGTGCGGTTGTTGCTTGCGGCGATGACTTTCTCCATCTCCCGGCTCTTCGAAATCCACCAGCGTTCTCTGTCATAAGCTCCTGATTGTCCGGTGTCTGAGAGATGTTCGAGCGCCATCACAGTCACTCTTTGCTGGTATAGCCTTTCCGACAGCAGTATGATCTGCTAGTCTCAATGATATCCACTGTTCATTCAGTTGAATCAGGTGGCTTGGACAAACAGTCAAAGTTGATGAATGGAGCAGCTCTGCTTTTGCACGCGTAATGCTGACAAAAAGCGGATTGCCGGGTCCGCACAATTGTATGATCATAGTCAAACTGCATACGCCAGAATGATACTCTTCAATCGACGCTATCCATCGGTAACGAATAGTCAAATAGTCTACTTGCATCCACGACTGTCTTGCGGTTGGTGACCTCCAAGTAACTTGATTTGAGCGCTTGTGTTGGAAGTTCGTGCTAGCTAGGAACAGACGATGATCCGCACATATCTGAAGCCCATTATCCGTACGCTGCTATGCAACCCGAAGGAAGCACAAGGATAAGATTTAAAAAAAGCAATCGTTCAGCTGCAGAACCCTTTCAGTGCCTAGCTGCCATGCCACCCAACGGAAGCACGAGGGCTGCGATACTGTCAGGTTGTCCAAGCCTAGACAGAGGAAGTCGAGAGGTAGAGGTGGGGTCCGAACCACACCTTCCGGTCAGTCAATTCGCGCTCTAACCATTTGAGCCGTCTCGCTCCGAAGCCCAAGGACCCTAGTTTAAAACCAATATCGACAAAGTCGATTTCAAAATCAAATATTTTAACCGTGAGTTGCTTTCAACTAGAAGCACAAGGACCCTAGTCGAAAGCAACTCATGGTTAAAATATTTCATTTTTCTAAACCCACTTTGTCGATGGTGGTTTCGCACACATGGTTCATTTCGACGATTCAGTATAACACTTATGACATCGCAACGAAAATCTACCTTATCTCGTTGGTTCTCATGTCTAACTTACTTAAAGAGTGATTGTTTGTATAACTAGGTGGTTAGTAGTTTAGGCAATCTGATCACTGGATTGTAATCAAGTTGTCTATTCTGGATAGTCGTTTATCTTGAAAGACTCGGTAATTACGAAGCTGTGGTCTTGAAATCTAGTCATCTGACGCTTTGATGAGGCTCACTAGGTGGGTGTATGAGGATCGGGTATGTTTCACAGTCTTGACGACGAGGTCATGCGCCAGCCCGTAGGATCCGTTATTTTGGTCCAGAATGAGAATGGGACAGGCGCCGTTGCTTGCTTAACTCCTGCTCCGAATGGCTTTCAAATGAATCATGGTTGAAGGGAAGCGAAGTATGATTGTTGAACACTGATGTCATGCTCTCCATAACGACTATGACCAGTTGCCTGTGGGGCTGCTTGCGTCACTCTCCATCCATAAACGAGCGAAGCTTTAACTAGGATACCTTTCGTCCTCCACAGTGATCAATAAAACACAGAGGCTAAGAATAATCGGACAGTTACGAAAAACAGTCGTTCACTGTTGTTATGTCAGTCACTAAAGCCTGTATTTCAGGCCCATATTTCTACCCGTTAACATATTATGTTTGAGAGGTGCTTTCGAAATCCTACCATCCAGACTGATCAAGATGGAGACAGGATAATTGTGGTGGACCAGTGCTTGTTTCCTCTTTCATCGTTCCCCCTTTATACTACATGAATTTCGGCAAATGTATTAGTTTGATGGTGTGTCATTGGAAGATAGGTGTTGCCTTTAATGGTGAGGCTAAGCACTACTCCCTCTTCAGTAATGTTTTAAAAATTTCGTGGTGGGGATTATGGTATATCAGCTGTCATGCTCTATGGAACCGCACAGCTCATCTTCCACCTCGTCAATTGTCATATCCTTATCTCCTCATCTCCAACTACGGATATGCTGTTTCTGACACCTTGGGTATCGGAACTTTCTACAGTTACCATGCACCGTAGTCAGTTCTAAAGGGAACCATGCTGTGAGAATTGCTATCCATACTACTGAAAACCTACAATTTAATGTTTTGGGGGCACTCGTGTCGCGCAAGACAGTTGCTGGCCAAGGTCAAACATCATGCTTAGGTTCAGTATAGTTTTGAAGATGAATAGTCCCGACTTTCGCTCTAAGGAAACTCAAGTGGAGATTAATTGAATCAGAAGAGATCTGTAATAGAAGAGGTTGTGGGGACACTGAATCCATTTTGGATGAAATATGAAATAGGACGCACGAGGGTGGTTGCTGGAGAAGAAACAATATTATAAGCTCAATTTATGGCAATTCTCAGTATCTGGTCAGCTGAGCATTATCTCCTAAGAACAAAAAGTAATACTATTCCAGCTGTAGCATTCTTTCAGTGTCTAGTTGACACGCCACCCAGAAGAAACACGAGGGCTGAGATACAAACTCAATTCTAGTCTCCTAATCCGTTTTGTATTCGTAGTCATCGTGGTAAACGCTACCATGGATTCAGATTGAGAACACTAAAGTCTATTCCGGACGCTGTGAGGAACCATACTGATTCCATGAACATTCGATCCTCAAAGAACACGAGGTTTTCAACCTTTTTTTGTGTTCCGGCAGTGGTTTCCGTCTCTTGTGATTGGTTCACGTTTTTGCCATTAGAATAGCAGCTGTTGTAGACGGACGCAGAGAGTCAGCGCGTGTATAGTGGTGTGCTTTATAGTCATGCTTGCATGGATCTAGGTGGTGCTCGTGTCAACCGTAAAAACTACCATGCTTTTTTAATATGTCTCCGTTGAGGACCTGATGTTGATGTTGAGGACCTGGGCACTGATATTACTAATGATGTTGAAAATCTGCCTGCTCCATCATTAGGTGGATTATATTTTTGGGCTTATGTGTTAGCTTCAACCCTGGTCCTTTTGTGTTTTATTCCCTTCCGTTCAGCACTGAGCTTTGAGGACAAACGAAGGGAGAATTTCCTTCAAGGACAAGTTGAGCTAGATCGACGGAAGCAAGAATTGGCGGAGCAACTACGTCAGGAGGAAGAAGCCCGGCTGGAGAAAGAACGCCAAGAGCAGGAACGATTGGAAAAGCTGCGGTAAGTCAAATACTGGTTTCTAATGTTCTTTCCATTTTCCAACTATTGGCTCAGTGGTTAAAGCGCTAGTTTGCTGGCCAGAAGGTCCATGGTTCGAACCCGACCTCTGCATTTCGACTTACGGCAAAGGTTTCGGCAAATTGGTAGTATCCTCACCTTCGTGTTTCCTTTGAGTGGCCTGGCAGTTAAAAGCAAAAGAGTGCGACGGCTGAACGTTTTTTTCAGCCAATAATCCATTGGCTTAGTAGCTCACCGTAAATGAGACAAGCGCTCTGCTGACACGTGTTTATTATCCGGTACCCTTCCACTTCTCGAGGATTTTCGAACTAAGCACACCGTGTTGCCGGCAGTGTTTTTACCCGAAGGGCCTTGATTCAAGTAACCGATATCTCAAATTATCCTGAATCTATGTAGTCGTCCCGTTTTCAGTTTACGCAGATTTGCAATTCGGTTGATGGAACATCTAGTTACTGTCACGGTCATGGCATGGCTAGTTAATAATAAGTAATAACCGTCCCACTTAGTCTCCATTATGGCTACTTTGATACAGTTAATCTCATCCCATAGTTCTGTTGCTGCGCATGTTATCCCGTTTCCTATACTCATTTACCCTTTTACAGCTGGTAATGTACACAGTCACAAATTCCTTTACTGAGGTGTACAGAAACCTTTCTCAGTACGCAACGCAATGTCTATGTAAAATCTGCCAGTTTCTGCGTTCACGGTGGCATTTAGTTTTGCATGCAACGTTCTCTGGTTGAGCAACTTTTCCATTCTATGCTTTTGCTCCCACTCCTTCACTGAATCCATGTTCCGTTTTAATTAGGTTATCACTGTTGTCTACTAGACACAAAACGAAGGCGTCAGAAATCAGCAGCACTTTACGCAGGCATCTGTAGAGAAGCTGTTCTAATTACGATATTTACAAGCTTCCCTTCTCACCATTCATCGAAATACTTGGTTTTGCTATGAATGGTTTGGCGTCTTTGACTTCTACCTCCTGTTTTTCATAAAACCAGACTGGAGAAGGAGCGCGAAAAAGCGTTGGAAACGGAGAGACAAGCCGAACGGTTGCGGGAATTAGAAGCACAGCGTGAAGTTCGTCGTCGCCAGGCGGTCGAGGCTCGAACCAAGGCATGGCGTGCTGCTGAAGCCCAGAGACAATTGGAGGCAGAGAAACAGCGAGTAGAAGCCCTTCAGAAAGAAAAATGTCAGGCCAGCGCACTGTTGGAGCAGGTATGCCTGCTGTCTTGTGCTTCTCTTGTTCTTCGAGCTGGTGCAGAGACCGCACAAAATCCCCCTACCACATGTCTTCCTACTTTATCTTGACTGTGGTGAAATCCGTCTTCGGAACCTTCAAGAGACACCGCTATCAAACGCATATGTAGGTTAAATACACTGCAGCTTGAAAGTCGGGCAGTAAACAAACCTCAGCATTTTTCCTGCCCTAAAACACTACTTATAAGATTGCCCACTCCTAGTACCCCCATTGGCGCTCATCAGAAAGATGTAGGCCCCGGGTTTCTGTCAACCTTATGTTCTACTTGGGCGAAATACTTTTATTTCCAAATTAGATTAGTGTTAACGGGAGACGCAACTGAGTCCCTCGTTTAACTGAATGTACTACACAAAGACCGCTTCATGTATCAGATGGCACTGCATTCGCGATACAGAAGTATATTTTTTCACAATTCATACTGCTTATAAAGCTTCAGAAGACTTCGGCAATCCACCACCGCTTTCTCAGCTTTTACTTCGATAATTGGAATTCCGTGCCAACAGAAACATCAGGCGGCCTTCGTGAAAAAGAATAGTCGAGGAACATTATCAAAGAGAAATTGAATTGGGGGTTCCGTGGACACCAGTGTGATTTGCAAACGAGTGTATAGTCTCCTCATTTTTTTGCTTAATAAATAGATAGTAATCGTTCGTTTTATATAGAGCTGTCATGCTACCCGAAGGAAGCACGAGGACTTTTTCGTTTGAGTGCTACATGATTAGGCATAATTTTCCTTTTAACTTAGTCCACATCAGTTAAGGTCTCATCTTACTGATGGTAGTGTGGAGAGATTTGGAAATTTCCAATGAAAATCTCGTCATGTAAGTAAATTTAATCTGTTCCGAAAAGCCAAAAAGTACCGTACAGCTGTTTTATCCCCAGCAGTGCACATCTTACGAACACACGATATCTCAGTTAGATAGACTGAGCCCTTATGTTTGGCCACGAGCGGCTGGTCAGCTGATCGCTTTTAGACAAGATATGCCGCCGTTCCTCTTTTGCTCAAGGAAACCACATGTAGTGACGTGTAGACTGGCTTCTGGAGGGGAACTTTTCAGATGAAAGTTTCACTCATGTGAAATTATTTCCATAAGCCACTTATGAATTGATGGTAATAATAATATTAATAATATTTCAGCTGTAGCACCCTGTGCCTAGCACCTAGCTGCCATGCTACACCAAGGAGGCACGAGGGCTGGCCCAAGCCTAGGCAGGGGAAATCGAGTGGTAGAGTTCGGGTTCGAACCACGGACTTTCCGGTCAGTATATTCCCGCTCTAACCACTTGAGCCATCTTGATGGTAGCGTGAGGGATTTGGTGATTTTCACCGGATATTCCTTCCTGTAAGTGAAGTCAGTCTATACTGAAAAACCGACGAACCGGTCAGTATGTGATCACGTAATGTAACTTCCGTGACTCCAGGATGAGCGCCACTATATCCTAAGTGTTAGCTAATGACACGGTTGACAAACCGCTCGTGGCTGAAAGTTTAAGCATTCCATCTACTGCCCGGATGTTACGGGTTCGAAACTTCTTGGAGTTTAGTGAGATTCGCACTGCTAACGATTCCCAGCGGCTGTCCCAACAGGTGCGAAACGGCTGAACAGTTTTTCTAGCTTTCCAGCATAGTATGACCTCACTTACAAGGCGGAGCTTTCGTCTAATTGCCAGAGTTTCTTAAGTCAGTGTATTCCTCCAGTTCAGTCACCGCTGTGGCGCCGCCTTGGTTGACTGGTACTCTCATAAATCATATTCAGAATCAACCTAGCAGCAAACGCGGAGCCTTACACCGCACGTACCAAACGCTCGGCGATTTTGCACTTGAATGATTGACAAATCACCCACCTGTAGCTATTTGCACTCTAAAGGTGTTAACTACTGTGCCATTAACCCCTGCTGGCCAGTCGCCAGGCTTTTTAGCCTAAGGTTTTAGCTGAGGACCCTGCTTGTTATCAAATCCAGACTAGGACATCCTGGCAATATCAGAACCCACGTACATTCATCCATGGTACGTCGGTCGTTGCGTAGTGCCACAAGCCATGTCACCTTACTTGGTACACACAACGGAGCCTGAAAGCTAAGGCGGACTACTGCTGACGCGTTCCTTCTTTATGTTTTGCATTTTCGTCTTTCTCTCCTAACTACTTTTCCAGCGGCACCTCCTAAGGGCTGGTCCACTATCGTTAGCTTCAATATCTACATCTAAATCGGCCAATGTGGCCGTAAACACTTCGAAATCGTTCTTCAAACCCCGACTCTCATTTCATCTGGAAGTCTTCAATTGTCGTATCTTCAAAGAACCTGTAAAGTAGGCTACTTTTCCTTGTACACTAGAGTCTTTCTGTTGGTGTGTGCTGTCTCAGACACGAGAATTCAAGGCATAGATATTGTCGCTGAACTGACATCTCCACCGGTTTCCCTTAGCTTCTGAGTGGGTATTGTTTTAAGCCACCGGGCGCTTGACAGACTTCATAGCTGATAATCGCTTTGTTTGACAACGTCTATGAGGGTGTCCCGTGAATGCTCTGACAAACGTCTTCGTTGCCCCTGGTTATCTCTCAACAAATTGGCACTGTAATACGACGCTTTATTACGATATTCCTGTTGCTGTCTGGGATATGAACAAACAGGTAGGTAGGCTTATCGCTGCTGAGCTCCTTCAGGTGTTCTTTTTGAACTGGAATCAAATTGCAAAAAATGCAGTGAATGCCTGCCGCAGTTATGTGCGGATTACACACTATTTCAATGCATTACGTCCGAAGCCCCCTGGCCTCCTCTACTTGGGAGCAAATCTCCAACGCAGATAGATCAGATCGCCATCAGCGACGGGTGGTGTAGGTCAGTTAACGTTTACTGCTCATTCTAGATCGTCTGTATGCATTACAATGACACGCTTGGCTGTTGCCGCTCTCTGCGCTTTTCTGGTTGCGTAAGATACGTACATATCAGCTGGTGATTGCAAGACTTCTGGACCCGAATGTGAATTGGATGTACCAAAACACGTACTGAACCCTTTTTCGGACAATCCACTTTCTCAAACACTAGTATCGCTGATCGAAAGTACAATACAAGTCGCCAAAACGTCAGACCGCAGGTGAAAATGAGCATGTATCCGCATCGAGGTGCGTCGTAGGTCCAAAAAAGCTGAAGAGATTGAGGAAGCGGGAAACTAAGGTTGTGTGCAAACCAGTCAATAGGGACATTTTTCTGAGAGCCTGCTTGCAAGCAGTACTGTCCAGCAAGAATGCCAACTCTTTACGTCTTCGTTTATTTCCGTCATTGAAGTGAACTCCGCTGGGTGTCCAAAACCCCCTCTGTTTAGATCTCTCCGAGTTGAGCTTCGTCGACTGGGCGGTACAGAAGACGTTCTCACCTTTGGAAAAGTATAAAGAGCACAAGCGTTACCAGTGATGCGTAACGGGCTCATCTGATCTTTTGGCAACATACGAAGTCATACCACGGGAGGTACAATCTTTGAACGTGCCCATGAGAATTCAAGAAGAGGTAAGGGAAGTTGCTTTGAGCTCTGACGGTTCTTTAACAGACACACAAACCTTAAAGGACAGAATTGAGTTTGCGGGTTGGTCTATCATCAAAATGCATATCACTGGGTGTTAGAAGACGCGTGCATCAGAATGCAGTGCGACCTGTATTGTTGTGCAGTCGCGAAACTTGACCACTGTGGTATCAGCATTTGAGACATCTTCATGGCCCCAACAACTGGTGTCTCAGAACTGTAGCAAGAACCTCTTAGAATCAGCCGATTCACAATTAGGCGATCAAGAAATGAAGTCTTTGGTGAAGCAGAATGCAGTGAACTCAAAGAAAACATCCAGCTCTGCAAACTGAGGTTGCCGAGCCATGTGCCTCGCATACCGGGCCACCGAGGGTTATTTTTCGAAGTGGTGGAAACATAAGGATGAACAGAATATGACACACCAACGGGAGTGATGCTGTGAAAAGTGTTGTTCATTCTGCTCTCATTTTACTATGGGGCCCACGTGATCATTTCATGCTTGACCAGATACATTGAAATGTTTGGCGGTTAACCGATGTCCATGGCGTTATGCTGTCACTTTGTATTGCCTAACATTGTAAGGGGTGTAGGTAACTCGGATGTTTGTGGCATGTTAGCCATAGGTCCTTCTTCGGTCTCATTTGTCATCCTTGTCCTTAAAGGCCATTTAATCCAAGTTAGTTGACATGGTGGTTGAAGATACCCTGTGGGACTCATGAGATCAAACAAATTGGCGAACAAACTTCGGTTTCTATCACTGTCATCAGACCAGGACGCCACGAATTTATGCGGAAATGTACAGCGGTCACATGTGTTTTATAGTAATCACAGAATTATGTGGGTAAAGCCAGTGGAGAAAATATTATGCCACTGTCGATTGTGAGAGTTTACTTTGACCGGCCGTGGTACAACAATTTCTGAACACAGACCTGTGGACTGCTCGATTACTTCCCATTTGCAACCGATAGCGATCTGACTCTAATTGATCTTGGTCGATTTGAAGGTGCCCGGAAGGTGGCACCACAAGCAATTCTCTATGGGGTGATCAGTCTCGGTGAGGTGTAACGGGGTGTACCTGGGTCCATATGCCCTGTCGCACATCTCATTTAAGTGGGGTGGCGCTCCCGAATTCTGTCTGACGAACGCCTCATTATGCGACCAATGTACGATACTCGACACAAGCACACGGATGAGTACACGCAGAAGCTGGCAACAGACTTCCTTCAGTGCCTTCAGTTGGAACTTGATGGTTGGGATGGAACTGAAATTTAGGCATAGACCTGTAGCTTTACAGGTAACATTAGTCGTGTCTGGTAATCAAAGTAGCTGTTAAGCCTCTTTTAAATGATAGACTGGAGTAGATATGTTTCCTCTGATAAATTAATATGGTTGTACGGCGGTGAAGCACAAATGTTCTTTGGTGTTGCTATCAATGATGATGATAGTGCCCATCCACGTGGTAAAAAAACTCAGGCACTCAATCAAACTAATCTTGTCAACGCATGAAAACTAGAACCTGGTGTCTGTCTCCTGTATGACCTCCAGTCCTCGCGACTAGCAACAATAAATTACAGCCCAACTTCACAAACACCCTAATGTTGCGATTTGTTTACCTGCTGGCCCTACGCTCCAGTCGACTGCAATATGTGTGCGTGCACTGCTGTAGTCAGTGCATCTTATTGGCGTCCCAAGAACAGATAGTGTCAAACGATGGCATTCGGTTCCACCGATCTGGTAATGTAAGCATGTCTGTCTATCATTGGTGACGTTAGATCCGGTGTTCGCTTCACACACTGTTGCACTGAGCTGGTTTTGAAGACCTAATAAAAATGCGCTGTTGTTTCATGGAGAGCACTCGGTCATTTCATTCACAATGAACACAAAACAAGGCTCTTATTTACCACCGTGGTATTCAGCTAATGTCTACCACTGCCACTGCCCCAGCGTTAAACATGTAAGTCTGGTCGGCTTGACCGTGGGTCGGTATCGAACCGGTAAGTTGAAGTCAATGCGCCACGTCACTGGTTTCGCTTCTTCTACTGCCAACAGTCAACCGAATCATGATAGCCATGGATGAACAAGACAGTCCTTCGATATCAGTAAGCCTCTAGTTCTACTCTCAGTTCTAGTTTCTGGCCAACCGTGACAGTTTCATCAAACTGGTTGCACTGTTCATCGGGCTGTTTTCCGATCTTTTCCTGGTTTTAGGCTATTGCGCACCGTGCCAGTCTTATTGAATCCGCCTCTTCACAAGAACAGCGCAAGCGCGAATTAGAAACCCGTCTTTTTGTGGCCAGTGCTGAAGTGGATGCTCACAAATCTGCGATAAATGATATGCGCGGCAAACGTGACACTTACGAACGTGATATACGCGAGTTGACCGAACAGGTTGAAGCAGCCAAAGCTGAGTTGTCACGTTGGCAGCGGGAGCGAGAACAGCTGAGTCTCCGCGTCTCCACTGGGGTGGACACTAATCCCACGGCAGAGCAGTGCAAGACCCTTCGGGCCAGTAGTGATGTGAGTCCTTCCTCCACCGGTAGATCGTGAGCGATACGTTTAGTTTTTTTATCCTTATCCCATTATCCGATGACCCATCAACTGCTGCTTTCGCGGTTTTGACTTCCTTCGTTCCAGCTACGTCGAGCTTCCATCCAACGACTCGAAAGCCAACTGGCTGAACTAGACGAGGGAATGACACGCCAGGGTGAACAGCTGGCTAGTCGTCGTAATACGGTAACCGAACTGGAAAAAAGATCTTGTCAGCTCGATGTGGAAGTGGCCAGGCTGCGACAAAAGCTGGAAGGTCAATTCCGCTCGTATCTCACTTTGAAGAATCCAGGGAATGTAGAAAAACTGTAAGTTTATGGGTTAGTCCCAGACTAGCTTTGTCTTCATGTTTAACTCGTACTTCCACTCATCACCTTAAAGCTGATTGAGTACGAAGCTGAGTTTAGGAGACCATGATTGTCTGATTGAACGCTTGGAGGTTTGGGCTCCTCAGAATGCTTGACACAGTCCCGCACCAAGTCCTTTTCTCACGCGCTTTTTTCTCTTTTCATTCTAAGACTAGAAATATAGTTAGACAAACTTTGTGGTTGTGTGGCAGTGAAGCATCAGTATCAAGACTGTTGTTGCTTTCTCTGATGATGATGTTTAATAAGGTATTTCGTGTTTATCGTACAGTGTTTGTCCTTACAGACGTGTGGGCACAAGAACCCACGCGGAGTTTTCTCAACAAGCGATCTGATGGTTGACCTTTTTCAATAATTGATAAGATATTGAGACGCACTCCAGAGTACCTCCGAAACCCCGGTTTTCAGAACTGTCTCTATCGGTCCAGAATATGCACACAACGTCGTTTGAATTTTGAATAAGGCTCGTCCAATCCTTTTGCATGTGTTTCGACCCAACACAGTATGAAGCCAAGGACACCCTTTGAACATGCTCCCGACTTTTTGAGGAGGGACAGTGGAGTTTTTGAAGCACTACTTATTTCGAGTCTTGTATTAGTTTTGACCACAGCATGACTGGCGAACCTAAAGGATCACGGTTGCATTGCCAGTGAGCATCATTTGGGGCATTAGAAAGCGGTGAGCTGTAGCACCCTTCCGGTGCCTAGCTGCCATGCCACCCAAAGGAAGCACGAGGGCTGGGATACTGCCAGGTTGCCCAAGCCTAGACATGGGAAGTCGAGTGGCGGAGGTCGGATTCGAACCACGGACCTTCCGGTCAGTAAATTCGCGCTCTAACCACTTGGGCCATCTCGCCCATTAAGTTGCATATCGTTGGGCCTTGTAGAGTTCGTGTATCGGACTACAATGAGACTGTGTTGTCATGTGGCTGCAAGAGTTGATCTTTGAGGGTCGAGTACATATACTATTCGACTACGGATGCCTTAGAACCATAGAATCGTTCGAAGTAATCGAACCGTGACTGGATCTCTGGTGAGGTAGCACCTTCGAAATTTAAGGAATGTACCCAACACTGCGAGATACTATGGCTCGGCCCTGTGTTGCGCATGTCTTGTACTTTAGCGATGTGCTTCAGTTCTCATTTAGCGTATCCGAGTGGGTTTTGGAGGTATTGGCGTCTAAGATGTCGTTGACTGATTATCAGTAGGCCTATCTCAACAACGTCGTAAGCCAGTGAAGCATCGGTGTTGTAAGTAATGATGATGGCCATGCTAATGAACACCTATAAACCTACTACCGTTTATGCGAATCGTTTGATGATCCCGTGCTTTCCGTGAAAAAAAAGAAACCATAACATATTATCTGGACTACACATGCCTCTCAGCTTATCTGCCATTTGTATCATTTTAGGACAGTGTTTTTAGCGCGTCGTCGCTCAATTTTTATTGTACCGTGTCGGATCTACTTACTTCAGTTCTCGAGTGAAGCCTTTTGTCTCTACTTCACCCTGCGATGGAAGCATAGTTGTTTCTTTCCCTTTTGGAATCATCACCAGTGCACACCTCTAGAAGCATTCTTAAGGATGGGAATTCGAATACCACCAATCGCCCACGAATGAGTAGACAGTAATCCAATAAACATCCACTAAGAGAGAATATGGAGCAAATGTGGTTTTGTGGGAGACTCATCTGAAACCAAGCTGAAGCTCTCGTTTATGATGTTTTCAACCTTATACCAGTTGAGCACCAGCATTTATTACTCATGTATTGCTGTCGATTGTGATGACTTCCTCGGGCCTCGAATTCCTATCCCAGAATATAGCGTTTGGCTTACTCTCACGTTGTTCCGTTTCTTTCATAGTCATACGCAGATAACTATTTGTTTACCAATACCAATGACTGTCGGCCTTGATCTGCCGTTGCGGTTGTTTTTCCGAATTTAACCGTGATTGGGTACCTATTGATTCGCTAATTCATATGTTCGGATATCGGTTCAAAACAAACCACTTTTGGAGTTCTCGGATGCTTTTGGCTAGACATAACTTTTCCTGCCCCCTCAAGTTGTCGCTTTTTCCCTGCTTAACTTTGTCGTCAAAATCGACCGTTAGGTTTACTGACCGGTGCGTTGGCGATATATGATGCTGTTGTTATTAGTTCTGGCTTCGGTATCCTGTCGCTCACGAGGACTGAAACTACTGCGCGAGAATCATTCTGTAGTTCCTTTTAAGGAAAATTAGATCTCCATTCTCATTACTCATCCAGCCACTCACAATAACACCACTTCCAAGTGGCATAACTCCAAAACGGTATCTCCGACTACCCATACAGCCTACCAGTTCCTTCCCGTCATCTGTAAACAGCTAAGCAATTGTTTTCACAGCAGTGAACATGTACTGCACTAGCGTGAATTAGATGGCTTCTGCGAATAGGGAACGGAATGGTGTTTAAACAGATACGTTTTAAATTATCCGAATATTTGGAGCGGCTTATTAAACATAACCGGTTGGGGTGCTAGAGACGTGTAATAACTGTGGCCAACCGCCAACCTTCCCTTCTTTTCTCATGATTTTTAGTATGTGCAAATACATATTAGTGTTGTGTTGCCGTCAATACTGATAAGACTTTGTCTCTCTTTGAGTCTGGTAAGAGTCAGTTTGGAAATGCAAGTGAAAAGGGCCAACAAAAATTCTGTCCAATCAATATCTTTTTTCCAGTTTCGACGGATTGGGCTCTTTAGAAACCGGTGATCAAACTGAGCAGTATGAAGTCATGTTCGACTTCACTGCTCGACATCCGGACGAACTCTCATTGAGTACCGGTGCACTCGTCCAAGTAAGTTTTTTTGTCGCGCAGTTTGGTTTCAGCTCACCTGTTTTTAATAAGGCTAAGTAAAGTCGCGAGCAAATCTCAGGTGTTATTGTGCTAGTCTCCTAGTGCTGACTTACTACCCATTCTTTTGGACGTGCTAAGTATCCAACAGGTAGTGCCATGGACTCCTTTGTAGACGAATCGGCTTCGATGCCTCACAGGGACCTTGAAATTAGATATTGACTCTTGTTTTGCTGGTCGCCTCACTTCTTTTCTCTGAAAGGAATGGAGACGTGCATGGTGTGAGGCCATGATTAGTAGGGCACTTTGAAGATCCCGAATTGTCTGCATTCAAGCACCCTCATGTTTTGTAACTCCTCCCTGGTGTGGTCTCGGATTTCGTTTTGATGAGGGTCGGGCTGGTAAAGACTGAGCCTTTCCCGCCATCTACCGGGGCCTATCAATCGGTCACTATTTGCGAGTGTCCGGCCGCCATCCATAACTGAAACGATCACGTAATTCTAACCTTCGTACTCGTGTGAACTCTTAGCTTGTGCTGGGCTATGGTCGGCTCCCTACCCCAATAACATTAACAGTAACCCCGTTCTTTTGGCACGTAAGACCTTTGACCTCCAGTCTCCTTAGTAAGTTCCACAATAGATCCTGTCCCATCGTCATATAAATTGCTAGCTAGCTAGATGCACAACCACAGAAAACAGACGGATTTTTTGACATCTCACTCCCTAGCATCGTTTAGTTCCATGACCTTAACATTTCCCTTTACATAGATCGTCAGTGAACCACCTTTCCCCGTGGCTGCTGGGTGGCTTTATGGAGAGTCTAATGGAATGAAGGGCTTGTTCCCCGAGTCGTATGTCCGAAAACGGGTGACTGGGAAAATCGATCCGTTTGATCCTTTTGGCGTGCATAAGGCAACGACAAAGTAAGGCAACAGCTTAGTTCATCTTGGAATGCTTTCTTGTAAACGTCTTATCTTGTCTTTCGCCGTGATTTTGGCGGTAATGCTGTTGAACTTGTTCGTTTTTCTACTCATCCGTCAGATAGAGACTTAGCAATATGATGCCGACGTGCAATTGTAGGTATTAACTAGCCACCGACAAAAGAGCAAAATTAATCAGCTTCTACCGCCTCTGTCTGTCTTTGCTTGTTTGTTGGCGTGGGCACATATGCCTCCTGCCCTCACTAGTGGCCAGTTTACTGTATCTCCAGCTAATCAGCGTTTTCCCCTACCTCACGTTTCTTGTTATCTTCTATCCGTTAATCCAGTTCAATTCAGAAGGCAGTCCCCAGCTCCGCTTTCACGGATTTCGCCCTTTCAAAACAAACTACCACACCAGAGGAAAACAAAAAGGCTAAATCGGATCCTCCAACCTCGTCCGAGCCGGTGACCTGAATTTGGCTGTGAACGATGTCGTTCATGTCTACGCCATTCGGGACGAGTGGTGGGAGGGGGAATGTGAACAAACCAAACTCTCTGGATTATTTCCAGCCAACTACACGAAGAAACTGACGCCAGAAGTAAGGATACAGTGAACGGTGGCTTCTTTTACATATTGCAACACTTCGTGTTCTTACTTCTTTTCTGTGAATCCAAGCTCTAGGCCCAAGCAACCAAATACGTTGGCCTTGCTCTCCTAACCTAACCGTTCTCTCTGCATCTTACTCCCTATTATGTTCACTTCCTGATCGCCATATACCCTCTCAGTTCCATTTCAAGCATTTCGCTATCTGACTGCGATTTTCACTCTGGTTATTTTCAGGAGTTGAGCGCCGTAAAGACGTTAAGTTCCGCATCTCCGCCTTTGAAATCAACTGAACAAGTTGTCTTGGTAGGTTTGCATTGTTCCTCACCTATTGTGTCCCATACAGTCACATTTATGCCCTTAGTCTTCGTCGTCAGATTGCATGTTTTTAAGCCCAGCGCTGCGTTCATGCAGGCCATGTAATTTCATCGGGGCGAAACACCTGTAATTGTATGTCTTTACTTGTATGTCCCCTGAGAAGTTCGTATGCATAGCATCCTTGTGTCCGAGAATGTGCATTTGGATTTTGCACGCTAGTAGAAGCGTTTGGGTTGTTGACAGTCAAGTTCCAGCTTTATCTTGCAGAGATGCTCATGCACTTTCAGGGAGATTCAGCACGATCATGCTGACGGGAGGGGAGCAGAAATCAGTTTCAGTTGACCTGCTTGAACCAGGTTGCACTTGTATGTGCCAACTTCCTTATACCACCTTAACTCACTGGCGCGATGTAGCTCTAGACCAACTGACAAGAAACAAGCGAAAAACCGTACGAAGCTAATCCCATGAAAAATAGCTGGCTTCGCTTTGTTAGAGCATTCCCTCATTTATGGAAACAGTGGCACTGCCTTCCTCCGAGGAAGAACGGGTTAGAAGACGCTATCCCAAAAGACTGCACACTCGGATGGCCCAAATGTTTGCCGGTTGATGGCCGGTGGACTATCCAAAAAACAAAACAACTTAAATAGCGATTCCAAACCTATCGTAGCAGTTTCAAATGTAAAAAGTGAGTACCTTGCCCCTTGCGCACTCGGATTAGGTAAGCCGCCATGGGAAAGTGGGTCGGACTATTGAATCATTGGTTCCAGGCCTAGCCTTTCAAGAAGACTAACTACCCCTAACTAGCGGTTTCAGCTACTGGTTCAGTGGTTTGGGGTTCCCGAACAAAACCCCGAATCCTTCCATTGTCCTCTGTGTCAGAATTTTCAGTCAGAGACCAAAGCTTGGATATCCCGGCCAAACATCTTTCTTCGGTCTGGGTAACCGGGACCTATCATCCACTCCCGAAGCCCATCTTTCAGCGATTGTCAACTTTTTCACCTCAGCCCTGATGATTGTCCTAAACCACGAGACTGGCTGCACTGCATTGACAAAGCTTCCAGAAAATTGTCGCGTGTGAGCCGTTCGGTTGACGGCCTAAATTTATACCAACGCATTTCGAGTCGGTTTCCTCTATCTGCATTCACACAGACAAAAGGCAACCTTGAGGCAGAGGAAGATGCCTTTATTTGAGATTTATCGTGGCTGCTCCGGTTAGCAGGAAGTACAGAAATGATTCTGGCAGGTTGGCTGGCGGAGTCCGGAAGAAACCCATCCTGGCGGTCGCTCAGGGTTCATCAGTTGTGCCTAGTGGCTCTCTTATAATTCTATCTCGCATCCAGTGACCGTCCTCCGTCACTGCGTAGTTCTCTCACTGCTTGACAAAAACAGGTTGACGTCATTAAACACTTTAGGCCAGAACCTCCTACACGTGTCCGTCATCCCTTCATTATTCTCATCCTTGGTGAATAAAATATGGAATATGGAGTCACCGTACCTTGGTACACGGCTTATAACCGAAAAGTTAACTGAATGATTGACATTAACGGAAAATCCCGTTTGCACCTCCCCATCCGTAATTCATAGTTCGTATTCATGGTAACCTGCTCCGTCCGAACTAATTAGTCGCGTTTTTCGGTTATACGCGCCCATAATTGCTCTCCAAAGTCCCATCGACTTGTGTAATCCCTTACTATTCGTCTACCCTTCTATAATCAACTTACTCAGCCTAACCCAACTCCCCCTATCAACACCACAATCGCCACCACCATGTCTTCACAATCCGACACCGAGCTCACTGTTAGTGCGTCAAAAAGTGGAAGCCCCGCACCAGGTTCCGGTCAAGCCTCGCCTTCCTCACATATCACTATTACTACGAAACCAGAATTCGCCCGTGTGATTGCACCCTACACAGCCACGGCTGTTGGCCAATTGTCACTGCAACCAGGACAGGTTGTGCAGTTGCGCAAGCGTTCTGCCAAGGGTTGGTGGGAAGGCGAACTACAGGTGAGTTTGCGTTCCGCTCTTTTCTCGTACATGACCACTTTTTCATTGTCGCTTTGTTTGAGTTAATTTATGCAGATGGAACTCTCAATGAGCATCCTAGTGTTTGTGCACCCAGCGCATGAGATTATGCAAGCACATCTGTTCATTCTTAGTCACCTTTCATCAACCAGTTTGGTCAGCTCCTTCCAATAATCATTCCAAACCGGATTCTTGGTTTACCTTGTTATCTTCCTGTCTGTCTTTTGGGCGGATAGGGAGGGAATCGGTTGTTAGTGACTTCGGTGATAGAGCACAGTAAACGGTAGCCTGACTAGCATGATGCCTGTCTCGAGTAGGTCTGTTAGTTTTCACTTGTCCCCGTTTTTCTAGTTTTATAGTAGTTAGTCACCAAAACACTCAACTCCGTCATCAGAATGCAGGCGAGGTCAGTCCCCCTCCATTTCACACCTTTGGCTTGGCGAATCCCAAGATTGTGCTATATCACCGTGGACTGGAATTTAATCTACTAGCTATAAGGCCTTGAAAGTTTCCCAACACAGGTTTGAGCATCCCTTCTTGAGGCTAGCAGTGCCCCTTGACATGAGTCTGGTAATTCTGATAGGCGGACTAGTTTTTTTCTTGGTGAACGTCATGTACATGTCTATCACTGGGGCCTCTAGCGACGAAAAGGCGGAATTGATATTCCTGAATTTTACACGATTAAAGTCATACTTCGTCTTCCACAAAATTCTCCTTTTACGTAGCCTCTTTTAAGGTGTTCGTGTTGACCAGAAGTGTTACTACTAAATGGGAATGGCTATAATGAGCGTTGTACATCCTAACTTGAATAAGAGTCCATGGGTTGTTTTTCCAAAAACCATACTGTGATTCTCAACCGACAACGACGAGGAATTGAATCACTGCCGACTGATTAGACGAGTGAGGTTTTCTGAGTTACCAGCAGTGAGAATATCATTTTCCTAGTTTACCCTGCTGCTTTGTATGTTACTTTAGATTGTGCCGAAACTTGAGGTGCACCCGCAGACACTGGCCAAGTGACGCTGCGGAATTCACTTCTACTGTGTTTCATGGAACTCCGTAATCATGCCTGGCAACCATCGCGTTACTCATGTTACAGTGTCCTCGGAAGCACCATATTATTGGCATCCCCTGCAGCTGAGTAGGTCACGGACATGCCTCCTTTCCCAACATTAGACGTAACTAGCATCACAAGACATCGTTTTCAAGAGTCCGCATATCCTATGTACAAGGCGTCGTCTAGGTGTCGGTTGGCATTGCCGTCTTTGTGCCAAAACTTTCTGTGCATGAAACCAGAAAGTAGTTTGATGCAATTTTACGAAATACCAAGAACACCTAATTGGTTCTCCGTGCTTGCGTATCATGATCCCTGTTTGCTCGAATCAGTTGGTAGTAGAAAAAACCCATCTATGATAGATGGATACATTTGTCGAATACACAGTACACAAAACGTGCTTATTGTCATTTGAGGATGATCTACTGGCTCTTTTCAGTCCACTCTTTCTATTCAATCTGTACGTGGTGTATGACGTGATTGTGTCTGATACAATTTTTTGGCATTTCTTTTGGTTTGCTGTGAAAATTGGTGTGTTCACTATGTTGTGAGTGCGAGGCCTGGCTCGATTATTTTCTCTCCTGCGACGTCTACATTTACTAAAGAGCAGGTCCCAAACAGAGCTTGGTATTGAAGTTGCAAATATCTTGCCGGAAGGATACTCTGTTCTAGTCCTGCCTGTCACTAGTGTCTATTCAAGTCTGTGCAGTCTGACATTAGCTCGGCCCTTGCTGGTCAGCCATACGTTTAGCCCACCGCTAGTTTCACGAATGTCTTGATAATGCTTGATAATGATATTCTCTCTATTCTCCATCCCTTTTTGTTTCTGTGGTCAGTGATGCCGTTTTTTGCTCATAAATTAACTGTAAATGGCAAGTCTCGGGGATCCGTTGGCATACTTCGTTCATCTGGTTACATTGAGTTCATTTCTGATGGTAAAGTTAGACCGTGGACAAACTATTCCCCCTACTTTTACTGTGCTGGTGTTGAAATTAATTCCACTCACATGTTCATCCGACTAACGTTGAGTACACTGCTCGTGTTTATCTCATAACCGTGCCTTATACGGAATAAATGTGGTTCCGCAGTACATGTTTAACAATTGACTGACGTAACAGTGTCAGCTCAGTTGTCTCTCAAACACCGTATGACAACTGTGAGTGGAAGTAATGCGACATGTTGACTATACGGTTAGGATTTTGGACGCGGAACAGCGGTCGCACCGATTGTTTGCTCGAAGTATTTGAGTTAGCCAGGAAATCCGATGCTCAGATCTTTTACAACCAATGTCAGAGGAACCGAGGTGATCCACCATACGTGCCCGATTTGTAAGTTGCAGGTGTTTATTCTCTCTATTCTCCATCCCTTTTTGTTTCTGTGGTCAGTGATGCCGTTTTTTGCTCATAAATTAACTGTAAATGGCAAGTCTCGGGGATCCGTTGGCATACTTCGTTCATCTGGTTACATTGAGTTCATTTCTGATGGTAAAGTTAGACCGTGGACAAACTATTCCCCCTACTTTTACTGTGCTGGTGTTGAAATTAATTCCACTCACATGTTCATCCGACTAACGTTGAGTACACTGCTCGTGTTTATCTCATAACCGTGCCTTATACGGAATAAATGTGGTTCCGCAGTACATGTTTAACAATTGACTGACGTAACAGTGTCAGCTCAGTTGTCTCTCAAACACCGTATGACAACTGTGAGTGGAAGTAATGCGACATGTTGACTATACGGTTAGGATTTTGGACGCGGAACAGCGGTCGCACCGATTGTTTGCTCGAAGTATTTGAGTTAGCCAGGAAATCCGATGCTCAGATCTTTTACAACCAATGTCAGAGGAACCGAGGTGATCCACCATACGTGCCCGATTTGTAAGTTGCAACTTAGGTTTCATTTTTACGCACCACCTAGATAGCTCTTTTGTTCCATTATTGATTTGATGTGTTGCGGAGAGAGGAGAAGCATGAACCATCTTCCCTGGTTGTGCATTGTTTTTAGTGCAACTCCGAGTCTTGTAATTACTTCGCTAAACGGCAGGCCTTCATAGAAGAATCTAGTACACTTGTCTTTCATTGTCTACTCTTTTATGACTCGTCCAGGGCTTTGACTTTGATAAGGTCAGTTTCGCGATATCTCGCACACAGGTGACTGTGCCACTCGTCTTACACTTTGCACTCTTGCCTTCTTCCACGCCATGCGTGCGCACGCTTATTATGTGTGCCACCTTTTAACTCAGAACGTTTTACTTTTTTCCTCTTTTCGCCCCTTCCCCCCCACATCGCAACCGCCAATGGGTGATACCCGTTTCGTGCGTTCCTTTTCCGGTATTATGGTAGCTTGACTCTGACTAGCATTGTGCGCCTCATAATGACAATTCTATTGATCTTGTTTGTTCTAGTGAAGCAGGAATAACTGCCTGTTCTTCGTAAACCTCACTTTGTTTCTGCACGATTAATTGCGTCATTTGTTTTGGTGTCTATTTGGTCGCCTTTCATTGTCTGCTTTTCGTAGCCCTCCTTGGATCCGTTAACTTTCTTTATCGTCCACTATCATGAATGTATTTTCCTCCTATGCTGGCTGATTCACCATTCTAATGAGCTTTAATGATAATGTTTCACTACTGTTGATGATACCAACATGCTAAAGCGTTGCTGTACCCCAGTCTGGACGCTCCCGAAGGAAGGTTGGTGTTGTTTTTGAGCTCCTTTGTCTTCCTGATTTTGTTTCTTATTGAGGAACAAGGAGTTATATGATGTTTTACCAAGTTAAGTTTTCAATGAATTGCGCGGCAGAACACATTTCATCCTGTCCATCCCTTGGCCAACTTTTCAAATCAGTAGCTTTTTGGTATGTGGGGACTTTTAATGAACCGGTTGTTGCTGATACTTATTGACACATTATAGTTACTTGAGCGCTTCTGTGCTGTCCCCGGTCTTGCCAATATGGATGCAGATGTGCTGATGAACTGATTCTTTTTTACTTTCTGTGAAACATTGAAAACTGTTCCAGCCTGTAGCGCTATGTGGTAAAACTGTGGAAACAGCTTGCGGTGATACTTCTGATACTCGTATGTCGTTAGATTTTCAAAAAAGACAAGTCATTGTTTCGATGGCATCCGACCCTGGCGCTCTGTCTAGAAAACCGCTAATCGCTCCTTGGCTGCGGTCACTTTGGCTAGTTAGTCAGTAGTTTCTCAGTCATCTTGGTTAGCTTTTGGCGGATTTTCTTTCGTTCCATTGATCGAGTCATCTTCATTACTACATCGTGACTATTTGTTGCTCTCGATCAAGAGCCGTATCCCAAAAGCGTCTATAGTTAGCAAAGACCTATTAGTATTGTCAGTCCGCCTATTTCGCCTCTTTCATGCGCATTAAGCAGACCGTCGGGGAAAAAATGTGTGGCAGAATATGAGGTCTTTAGCTATACCGAATTCCCTTCGAGGTACACCGGATTTTGACCACTTCTTCGTTAGGCTCAATGTCCCTTTTAGAAACAACTTACCATTTTCTCTGAAGAAACGAAATTCACACAAATGCGTTTCCATATTTCTCGTGGGCAAGTTTTCTTCCTTCCTTTGACCTTGTCGTATCTTACTCTATTCATGTCATATCTTACCCTGTTTAGATTCCGTGAGTTGTTCATTACTACCCGAATACACGTTTATTCCCCAAAGTAAAAATGTCTAAATAAGGATAACTTTTTTCCCCGGTAGCAAATTCTTTCTGCAGCATTATGGACCCGTTCGCATGTTCCCGCAGAAACCGTTTTTTCCTGATCGCAACCAACTTGTTTGTTTTTACTAACCTTGAGGTCGTAAATGGAGTGGAAATTTTTTAGTACATGACGGACCGTTTGAAGAAGTCTATCGGGAGGTATATTCGACCAGATATGGTTAGCGGTATGTGATCGCCATTGCTGCTCTGATTTCGGTGTTTGATTCAACTGATTAGTCGCCATATTCCGTTTTACTGAAGTTTAGCGTTTCCATTTACACTTAAATTTGTTTTTCAGCAACGGGGGCGAGTGCGTCAGTTTGGTTGGTTTCCCGCAGATTACGTGAAAGTAATTTCGGCTTCGTCATTAAATGGGTCCCAGGCAGTACCAGGTAGGCTTTTGTTCAGTTTGTTTTCCGTATTAATCTATTTCGGTTCATGAATAGCAGAAAGCCACCCACTAGTGACGATTACTTACTATAACTCCCTACCACTTGCAGCATCTCACGCAAGGGAGTTAATGAACAAAGTTGATAATTGTCCTTGTAGGTACTTCGATTTTCGGTTGTAAGAATACGCAATTGGGATTTTTCAAAGTGAAAATAGATGACAATATCGGAGATAAACTTGCGCGATTTTTAAGCCCGAGAAACGGCGCACTTGGTAAATGCTTCCGTCGAGGTCAGCCGATGCGAAGGAACGTGGTGAGGTAAAAGCTGATCAGCTTTTTTAGTGGTTATAAGGTGCTAAAACAATGTGCCCAAGCTTTTCGTCGGGGTAATTATATATTGAAGCAAGTGTACTCAAAGGGAAACTGCGTGGAAGAAACCGAAAAATCGTAAATATAGGATTATACGTGCTGTTCGGTCGCTTAACTATATTCCCCAGATGTACCCCGCGATGCAGTTTCCAAGACGTGCTAAGCACAGTCGATTGGCTCACAAACTTTGCAACACAGAAAGGTGTAAGTTGTTGTTAGACCTGCGATCTTGACCTAGTATGCTCATCTGAGGCTCTAATCATGTGAATATCTTCAGTGCGCCTGTTACCCAGACAGAAAGGATCAAGACTACCTAAATTATGTGAGTACGAAAATATGATGGCATAAGTCGCTGGAGTGTGCCTAGTTTTGGCCTAAACCTAAGGATAAGGCGCACATCTTTGATGTGGTTAGGAGGAGCCTTTCAAATAACCGCTACTAGCTATTGTAGCGTGGCTAGTATATCAAAAAGACCGCTAAGTGAGGAAGAGCGTTGTCTATTAGAAAAGGGATTGGCTTTTGCAATAAGCTAATTGATGATCAGGAAGAAATATTCCTAGCGTTGAATTTGTGTTTCAAAAACTACCGTCAACGGAGAAGTGACGGGTACAGCTGGTCACATTCCTGAAGTCCCAACAGCCAGAAGCTCCAAATATTACACCATCGGAGGGAAAAGCGTTTAACACCCCAAAACAGATGGAAACCATAGTGATCATAATGGAGGATAAGCGTATCGCCACTGTGGTCATGATCAAGAAGGTCGAGCAACACCTAGCTGATGGTCCTTACCGGCGGACCAATAGTAGAAATATTACACCTATACTGAAAAGAAGTAAAGCTGAAATCGGCAGATATTTTTGATCCATTTCGGATATCCCATAGAAGGGAATAAGTTCAGTCAAAGGAGAGGAAGAAGGTCGATTGTACCCCAAAAGTGCAATCGAACCATGATTTTACGACCTACCAAAAATCCATAAATCAGATGCCCTGGTGAGACCGATAGTAAACGGAATAGTTTTCCCACCCCATCAGCTGGCCAGATGGGTGGGAACCCCTCACCGGAAATCCCTTACTTTCACTAAGAATTCATATAACTGCCAACAAAGTAGCGGATATCGAAACCGGTCCAAATTAAAGTAAAGAACGATATTCGTGGTATTGGACATCCGGCTAGTTTGATTAGGCGTCCATTGCGAAGGTGTTGGTACCGGTGCCGAAACCCGAAAGAGAACGGATTGGGATTGCTGTTATTCCATACAAACCAGAAACATCGGGGTCATTTGAAGGATTTTAAACACGGCTAGCATAAGAATAGCCTTCCAGAAGAGATACACTCTACGCTGTGCACTGGTGCGACTGAAGAATCTCCTCCCGGCAAACAGAACCAGGGACTGTCTACAATTGTAACAACTGCACTAAGGTCTATATAGGACAGATGGCCAGGGAACTTCACACCCGAATCGGAGAACACCGAAGGAAAATAAACAGGCTGCCGAAAATCGCATATGAATATCGAGCTTTACTTAAATGCTTGGCAATGGTGGAGCATGCATTAGACACGGGACACAAAATCGACTTAGGAAATGTTGAGGTTTCGAGGCGAGAACTACCGTCCACGCAACGTAGACTGACGGTTGAGATGGTAGAAATCGCCAAGCATCCCTGTGTTAACAGAGTGGACTGCGTGGGACTGCATGCATATGGAACAATGACTTCTCAATCGGTTCCAAACTTTTTCCAATTGATTGTAAACTGAAGGAGTTCCGTTCCCATATTGCTTGCGTACGCTGATGTGTGACAGATGTACGATCGAAACCCGCTTTTTAAATATTGTTATCTGTGCTATCTCTCCGAGAGGATGACACTAGTCCACTGTGCCCCAAAGGCACCTCGTTTTGGTCGAAAGTGACGACGTGGAGTGGATTCCTTTGGGTTTTTTTGTCGTTTAGATGTCCAATGCTGGTCATTCAACTCAGTATGAACGGAGTCCTTGCGGGACATTACCCAAATTCGTTGTTCTCTCTGATCCTCCAAAGTGAGGACTTCTATCCAGAAATAATTGATCCAGCGCTACAGGGAGTTCTGTTTGAGACATTTTTATCAGCCTAAGATACTAGTTCAACTTATTAGTTTGCTCAGTATATGACTTTCAGAAACATCTGAAAACAATGCGACAGAATTTCCAATGTTATATAGGTTTCTGGGGATGTTGGCAAAGGATGGATAGGATAAAAAAAGAATTGAATTAAAAGATAGTGCTTTGAAAGTCATTACCATTTGTTACTCACTCTGAATAGCTGTAGTGTACATCCTCCAATCTCACTGAAAAGCGCAGCTGCCACCGAATACCATCCCTATTTACAGCAGTTAGACGCGAGTTCAATGTAATTTGATCGGACCTGCTAATATTTCGACACTTTGGGGCCTGCAATCAGGCATGTGTGGTGTATAGAAGTGCGCTTATCCAATGCGATTTTCCTACTAATGCAAGCTGAGGCTTGCTCTCTCTGAGGCGCATTGCTGACTACCCAGCATACACAGCTACGAGCTTGAAGCTAATACTGCAGGATCTAGCTCAAATGAAGCTGAATAAGGAAGGATGACAAGAAGTGGAGGCGAACTGTGAGGCCAAGGGAGAAGATTCTCCGACTCTTTCACATCTCAATAAGCTTGCTGGGATGCACTTGATATTTGGCCTTCAAACAGTGCCTGTGTTTTATCGCTCATTGTGGTGACATTCCGTCACAAACAGGACTCGATATGCAGAAGGAAATAATAAAGTTATAAAACAAACTATCTTAACCATCGAACACTCAGTTCCCGAGGCAAATTAGCGATCTCCCCAATGGTTACTCCGTCCAATGGAGGGGATCACCGTACACGGATAAGAATATTCAATTTTCCTTAAAAAGCAGACTGGGTGATTAGGATGGTCTAAGAGGATTAACTATGCTCATAGGTCTCCTTGTCTTTTGAACCCTGGAGCATGTGCATCAAATCTTTCGTACTGTATTATACGTTTTTGCTCCGGTACACTGTCAGGTCTTCTAAAAATGTACTGACGTGGATGAAAAGAAATTTACGTGCGGGGCGTAGATTGTTTGATCTGGACTACTAAATTCTAGATGGACCCCATTGAGCTGATGTTTGAGGTCAGGCCTCTTGATTCCACGTCATGAGAAGTTCGTATAATTCAAAACAGTCTTGTTGTGTCTGTCCCCCTGTGGATTCAACCACATCTGGCCATATGTAGGTGAACTTTATCCGCTGAACAAGTGCACCCTCGCCGTTGGCTGGTTTTGCATATTCTTTGGCTCTAAAGTAGTTTTACGTAAGTTTCTGAGATGTATTCCAGATGTTGTGTCATCCGGGCTTCCTGATCCATCTGTCAAATAACTGGATTCGCTCCTCCGCTAAGTTTCCGAGACATTAGCTTCGATGCTTTTGCCTCAACCACCCCCGATGCATATATGAATGGGCTTTCTGTCTGCCTTCTTTTTGTGAAATTACCCACGGCAGTATGATCGCTCTTCTTTTATTCAGGTTGAAGAGCAACATTCACCTTCCAACAAGACTTCTCAATTTTAGCAGTCATCAATGAATTAAATCTTCCAACAGAGAACAGAACACCTAGTTCTGATGGATTGTTTGTGAGTGGGAGTCAAAAGGCCGATTACTGTGGAGGGAACAATAAAGTACCGTCTAATATTGATGAGCCAGAGGTTGTTTAGAGCTGCATCTCACAGTCGGGTGTACAATTATCTGATGCTCCAACCAGTTATCTGCAATTTGAGTTAGGACTCGAACTACTCACGCAGTCAGCCATACCCACCGTTTTGGGTTCCATATTTCGGTAGACGACCGAACTGTAAGGTTGTAATGTTTCACGGTGAATATTGGGCTCTCCATCTCGTTCAATGTTCCCCTTCACCTACAGGACCGCTCAAGACTGCAGCACGTTCCACAACTGATTCGTGCTCTTCAATCACTACTACGGTCTCCACTTCTGAAGCTCCTACTGGTACTACGCTTACCCACACTACGACTTCACCAAAAATGCCAACTACCGAGCCGCCGATACCGGCCATATCCACAGTCCCATCCCAGTCAGCTCAGCCTACACAACCCACGCAGACCGCTATCGGAAATCGTTCAGTTGAAATGATGCAAGCAATTTTTAGTTACAGAGCTGCCCACGCCGATGAGTTAACCTTTGAAGAGGGTTCGGTGATTACAGTTCTCGGTCGGGATGAACCAGAATGGTGGCGTGGTCGTCTGCAGTCATCTGGTGCGGAAGGTTTATTCCCCGTCAACTACGTACGACCCTACACCCAACCCGTGCCTGGAGCTCCTTCTAAGCAACCTGTTCCACATGGACCAACAACGACCGGTACCGTCTCGTGTACGCACCTTTGTATATTTTCTGCCAGATGTTGAGGCCATGTTTATTCTGTCCTGGTTCATGTGCACTTTACATATTTCACCGCTTCACATATTCATCCATTGCTTTGTATCGCAGTTAACGCGACTTAACTCTCTTGATTAGCTTGGAGCACTGGTTCACCGGGATGCTAGTGGTGTTTTATCTTAGTCCTGTTGTCCCAGACTCGCGCAAGTTTTCCTTGTGCTTGAGAAAATGCAGCGCACTGCATTTCCTTACCAAAATATTTGCTGTAAACGCGACCTTCCACTTAAGTGGGCAGCACCTCTGTTTTTGCGTTTACTTTGGTTTACACAGCAAATGCGCACTGAAAGTGCACCATGTGTGAGCGACTTACTGTTTGCATACCAACTGTCACATTGCACTTTTCAGGTGTTCATTTTTCACAAATCAGCGTCATGTAATGGGGATAGGGTTGGCAAGGTGATCAGTTATGGCCCAAAGGCACCACTGCTCCGTCTACATCGTCGGATTAATTCGTTTTTAGTTGTGTTATGAATCCCAGATTACGTCAGTGTGCACGTGATGGAGACATGTTACGACAATTAAGCATCAAAGTTGAGTGCCAACGCGTTTTTCCTCAGTGCTGTCACTCTCATTCTGGATCTACATCATTCATTTGGGTGGTCGCCTATGGTTCTGATTCGAGTTGAGACTCTGGTGTGTCAGGCGGGCATTTTACCGTTGTTCGGCCCTCTCTCTCTCTCTCCCTGCAACTGAGTTGACAAATGTTTGCACTTTGAGCAGCGACCAAGTTTCGAACAACTGAGCCTGTTCTGACATGATAATCCGTCGTACGCTGGTGTCAACACATACCGGCAACAAGCTCACTTAGCCTGTTAGTTAACCGAAGCTTATATCCGAGTACATTCAAGGATAGTAACTGCCAGTGAGTTCTGACGAGGGCGACCCCAGGAGTGTACAGACGATAATGGTATGGATGTATACCGTGCGTGTCACGCAACCACTCACTAGTAATCCATGCCACATCTGCTGCAAATACTGTATTGGCCTGCACACTTTCTGAAACCCCGTTAACCTAGTGCTTTGAGTTGGATTTTCTGTTCTGATGCATTAAATAAAAGGTAGAGGAGATGTCAGCTCCCCTGAGGCCCAAATGGCTTACGCAACCCATCGCAGTAGGACGCTGTTTTTCTTCTGTAACCTACGTAGTATGCAAACAGGTTTGAATGACCACATGCGATCATATTGAGTTCTTCTCATCGACCGCAGATGTAACTGACAGGTACTAAAGCTGACTAATCTACAAACCTAACTTTTACACTCATATCAGCTCTTCAGTTTTCAGTGTTCATTCTACTACAATCAGCCTGTCTGTTACGGCGTACTATCACACATTTCTGTTATTTACAGTTGCGCCTGTCACAGATTTTCGACTGACGCGTGATCTCATTGTTTACACATGAACCATCTTTTGTATTTGGTTTTTCGCCCACTCCCCCGTTCTCCTCGTTAGCAAGTGTCTAATTTCCCTTTAACTTCTCACGAATGCCCATATACATGGCTTTTCTATCGGCCACTGACTATCCGTCCGTCTTTGTGCAGTGTTGACTGATAGTATTGTTTTCCCCTGAATTTATATAAAGTCTAGTATCGAGTCGATTTGTTGGGCACATCATCACCATTGATAGATTGTTTTTATGGTGGCCGTACGTCTCACAAATTATAAAATAAATCTCACGTGGTTCGATGCAGCCACTACTGCTTGCGCAATGCTGTTGTCTTTCATAGTAAGGAAAACGAGTATTTACAAGAGTTGACGACGCCTGATTACGTTGTGTAAACCCTTGGGCCACTCAGAATGCTTATTATTTTCTTACTCCAAATATTTACTGGCGCACAGGAGAGTGGACGGCGTGCACTTCCTTTGTGACTCATTGCTGCTTCGAATCCTCCGGATCGCAGGTACAGCTTGATCAACTTCCCTGACTAGACTCCCAATACTGTGTTATGCGTTAGTCAAGACCTAAACACTCTTTTTTCTAACCCGATGCAGCCCGTTCGGTCCATCCCCGTGAGTACTAACCTAGTTCGCGTTACTTGCGCCATCCCGGTTCCTAGCTCAGGTTTACTTCCTTCAAATATGCTAGGTTGTTTGTCCAGTATACACATATTCCATGGATGATCGCAGGCCTGAATACGTCTGATGTGAACATCGTTCGGGAATCATACTTGTGATCCGGTATTTATCCATTGAGCGGCGTGAAAATTCCTCCCCCTTCCGACAATCGGTTTGATTCTTTTTTGTACTTACAAAGCATACAGTCAGATCCGCTTGGTGACACTTGCATGTGATCTGCGTTACGAAGTCATGTGTACAGCTACAAGCCCAAGCCAGCTCAAATGTGCTTCGTTTGGAATATATTTAGGTTTGGAACGCCCGAATCCACTTGCTAATAGTTTCAGAATACCAAGAAGGCGTAGCTTTTGGCCTGTAACTACTTTCTCTCCTGACAATGCGCACTGAAGTATTTCTCACCTCGCAAACTTCCGGATACGTCCAACCAATTAACTGTTTGTGGCATATTTAGTTGGGGTGTGAAGGTTCTAATTTTAGGCGCTGGTAGGTGGGTTGCATACCATACCGTGTCGTCGACCAATCCTGTAAATGTAGAAATAAACCAACGTAGAAATTCTTCCCTCGTTCGTGCGCACCATGTGACTTTGTTTGATGCATCTTGTCGATTGATGCTCACTCGGGATTTTTTCCACCAATCTTATAATTCCTGCCATGCACGGATTTTTCGCTTGATTGCTTTAACCTTGGCCGCTACCTTTGCAGAGCAGGTGGCTTCCGATTTCTCTGTTATGTCGAGTAATCAACTCTGTTAATTCACATCAAGCTGATTTTCCTAATTTGGAGTGCACTTTTCCGTCTGTTTTGATCATTTAACAAACGTTTACAATCTTCCCTCCCCTCGGTTCTGCCATTCGATGTTTCCATATGCAACAAAACGCTCTCCTGGATTTTGCTCAACCTGCTGGAATTTTCATCTTTCAACATCGGTACGTCTCATTCCTTTCGCTACTATCCACTGACAAACTGAATGGCGCTTTTATTCGTTTCTGTCCATTCTGATCATCCTAAAGCAGCCACGAATAAGAAGACCTGAGTTGGACGGACTGACATTAAACATTATTCACCACCGTTTGGCTCACATATATACATTTCGGAGCATAACTTGCCCTTTCGAAATGGCTAGAACGCCTTTCTGTGACTTCTGGTTTTCTCGCTGTTTGTGTCCGTCTACGCGCCTTCCCATTGTCCCCAGTTTGCCTAGCAATTTTACCACTGTATTGGCTACATCTATACCGTTGAGGAATTTGGCACTACTCATCCATCCTTTTGTTCGCCTTTCCGTTCGTACTGAAATCAGACACAAAGCGAACCTTAATCTTTATTGGTGCTTCTTATTAGGAGAAAACTGCGTTTTTCAGTCATCACATTTCGGACTGCATATTTCACCCCCGAACTTCTACAACTTCCCGGTTTTCGTCTGCGACTCAATATGGTCGTTTTCCCTATTTTCGTCCCAATCGCTGGCCCTAGGGAATTTGTGTGTTCTGCATTGCGTCGTTGTTAACGCGCCTTGCGTTTCTATTTTCCTCACTGGCCTCCCTCGTTATGCTCACGATTTTTGACTTATGTGATTGATATGATACCAGTGATTTTATTCAGCCCGCAAGCTTTTATGCCTAGTTCGGTTGGTTTTCTTATCAACTCAGTGCCTAATTCCAAAGCACTTTATACATGGTGCTGTTATGCGGTGCTTTTGCGTCCCTTCGTATGGGCCATCTCTTGCTCCAAACGTTCCCGGCCCTCGCCGACTTTCAACAATTTCCTATCAAGGTCTTGTTTTAGCGTTGCAAGGAGACTGCAAACTTTCGAAATTATAGGAACTCCCGGAGCATTTTCGATTATTTGTACACTGTATGGTATGATGAAAGGAAATAGATCCGTGTGAGCGCTCTGCGATCAACCACTTCAATTGTGTGACGAAAGTAAACCGAACAAGCGTCAGTGACCTTGGTGGGTTTCTTTTTGCTACAGAGCGTGGGTGTCGTCCATTCATTCTACTCCATGTGGATGAATAGTTAGCAGCTGGGATCACTTCGAATCGAAATTGGAGTATCGGTCAACAGCGTTATTTTTTGTGTTTTATGTCTTGCAATACGTGACGGCCCCTTTTTCCCGCATTTATACGGCTCCCTTTTCAAGCACTTTTAACTCCTCTGAGTATAGAAAATATTGGCCTGTTAGCTTTCGCAGATGACACCCCAGAGTAGCGCCTGCGTGTGATTCACAACCAAAATAGTGCGTAGACTCATGCAAAGTGTACGACAAACTTTTATGCAGATTAGCCACCCTTCCGAGAGCCATGTTCTACTGCTACAACGTTGGTGTACGGTCAATCGATATGCACTTACCCTATTTGTTTTGTGAGACTAAGTAATCCAAAAGCGGTGTAAATTTTATGCACTGGGAACTAAGTTAGTCACAGTACGCAAGTTGATTGTATGTGGTATTCCCACAAGAGAAAGGATCACCAATGCGGTTAGTGTGATCCGTCCGGATTGTGATTACTTTAAAAGGGCGGACAACGTGGGGATGACTTGTGAAAGTAAACACTCCATGAGTAAACCGTCACGATTCTTACCCGGAAGGACAGCAACAGGCGAACAGCAAATACTACTACTCACTTGACAGACAACCTTGGTAAAAAGAAGACCATAGTAATGTGTAAAAACAAGACAGAGGAACGAGACTACCTGCAAAGAAAACGTACGAGAATGATGCTTTCAACTTGGAACAGTGCCAACATCATTTTAGAGATGGAACCAGTATCCTTACATACTTCGCCTAACATCAACCAAGTGCAAAAAGCGACCAAACTGGACGCGTTGATAGCTCGGGTGCGTTTATTTGTAACTGATCAGGTGGTCGTTGATCTGTTCGCTGGTCTTGAAAGTGAGCTTCCAAACGTTTTATGACCAATCGAGGGAACATCATCAGTATGCACACTGATGATTGAAAAGTTATTCACTAAACCGTAGGAAGGTCTTGAAAAGATGACTCTCATACGTACCTGGGTATAAGCGTGAACCACTTAGAGTAACAATATAATGATTCAGTTGTAATATTCTTTTCAATATCTGGCTGTCGTGCCACCCGAAGGAAGAACGAGGGCTTGGGTACTACCTAGAGACGAGAAATCGCGATGCGGAGGCCAGGTTCGAACCACGAACCTTCCGGTCAGTGGATCCCTACTTTTACCACTGATTTGCCCCACCATCATTTGGTGGTTCGGGTCGCAATGACAGCTATTCTAGCTGGTAAACTGGGTTAACTTACCAACACGCTACCTTATCAAATGGCTACATGGCCACTGAGAATCTTGTGTGAATACTCTATATTTTGAAGCTGCAAAAGGCGTGCCCAAACGGGATATCCTCTTCTCATACTGTGTTCTTAGCTGGTTGTGCGGACAAACGATGGTTCACAATCATGCATGCTTTGGAGCATGCATTCTACAAATACCTGAACCACACCATTAAACAGAAATAGAAATCTGGGGCAACACCCGACGGAGTTGACTAGTTGGGGAAAGACCTTTGAATGCTTGTGAGCCCAAACACTGCCGACAGTTTGGGTTTTCTGTTTTGGTTAGCTTTATGTAGAAAGACCGACCTAACCGCGGAGCCAGTAGCTTCTAGCATGTCGAGGAAAACCACGATGTTTTGTTTCTGCTCAAGCATTTGATGTAATGTGTACGTGCCGATGTATCTTCTTTCTGATCGAACCCCGCTCTGATACTCTCGGACTCAAGTCACACGTACTGGGGTTGGTTGTCGTGATATTTGTTTGGCAATTGAGGTGGGGTTCATTTATTTGTGATCGGAGCGATCGCTCCAATCAAATTCTATTTGAGAACTCTGTGGTAACTGATGGGCGCGGTTCCCAACACAAAGACGCGCCACCATCTCCGGGCAGTGCTGATGAAACCCATCTGTCTGTGCAATCCAATGGTGTCTTGATGTAAACATGTGTAGTGGGGCATCAGAACCCACGAATGGTGTCCTTATTCAAAGGCCACTTCCGGAGTTGGACGAGTCAAATGACGAACACAGATAGTCTCTCGATCTCTCGATATAGTGATTGGGATACGTCAGCCAAAATTTCGCACGTCCTTAAATCGAGGTCCCTTGTCATCGAGTTTCAAACTTATAATCCATGCAAATATTTTTTGTTGCCAACACCCGGACAAAAATTGGTATCTCCCGACAAAAAATGCTCTTTTTGCATCGCCAAGTTGTTCCTTCCGTTGGTTTGGATTTTACAGTATTACTGCTGTGGTTTTAATCAATGTGTCAAGTAACCTCTAGGGTAACAGCTAAAATATATTGTTTACCGCTCTCAATCTCAGCACCACGTAAACTATACTTGGCGCATCAGTACCCTGTGTTATTCTTGTTAGATTTGTGTTGGGAAAAATTTCCGTCAATAGTGTTTGGTTTAACTAAAGTCAGATCAAGCATTTGACGATGAATTAGTTGGAAGCCATTTTTTACGGACAGTATGATATATTTGTGATAAAACCGGAATAAACCAGCTAGAGATATGTCCAACCTTCTTCTGGCCCGGAACCATGAAGGGATAATTTGATTTACAGGCAAAAGAATCTGCTACAGATGTCATTTCATTGTTACCAACTTCATCCACCTTTTCGTTCAGCCCTACTCAGATCGAACCACTTTTTCCGACTTTGGTGTAATTCGAGTTAAGTTTTGACTTAGAGTTAGTTGACAGGCTCGTTCAACAAATTCGGTTCCCTTAAGGTCTCCTGATTTGTCCATGCGATTCTGTTTTCCCGACTGTTTATCTCCATTCCTGTCATTTTATACATAATAGTCGCTTTCCTTCCGTCTACAGCATCTTTTCGCTGGTTTGACATCATTGGTGTGTTTTTATCCTTAGTGATCTTGCATGTGAGCCCTTCACTGATTTGTTCGAAGGTGTTACGGCATGATCAATATATGTTACTCATTTATTTTCTGTTTCATTCATTTGACTGTGGTGTATACAACTGTCGTTTGCTTGCCGGATTCCAAAGTGTTGCCTGCTCAATGCATTTCCACAAATTCGTATGCTTTTTGGAGACTGTGTAGCATGTGAAATGATGGCTGAAACAGGGTTCACGAGTTTGATCTACGTTACTTGATTCGCTCTGATGATATACGGGTGAGCTAATTAGTTGGATCACTGGCACTGCTTTCGACATAAGGCCTACTGGTCCATATCTCAGCTGTCAATACAATCACACTGTTCTTCTGCCCTAATAGAACGAACATCTGTATTCAACTTCCTCGACTTTTTCTCATTCAGAAATCATGTCTATCATCAGCGTAGATTAAATGTTAGAACGGTTTCCACTACACAATAGAGGGTTGCTTACAAATCGTCCAGCTGTAGCACCCTTTCGGTGTCTAGCTGCCATGCTACACGAGTGCTGGGATACTGCCAGGTTGCCCAAGCTTAGACAGGGGAAGTTGAGTGGCAGAGGTCGGGTTCAAATCACGGACCTTCCAGCCAGTAAATTCGCGCTCTAATCACTTGGTCCATCTCGCCCGAGTGGGGTTTGGTAAATCTTGAAGTCAGAAGTCTAAGTCTATGAACGGAAAAGACACACTTGCAGATGAGATTATACCACCAACCTGAATTGCGCATATACATGAGAATCGGCAAACATTCTCGGGATGCTCGTGCTGTGAGCCAGAGGTCGGTGGTCTGAGCCACGCTGTCAGTCTCATCTCTTTGTTCCATGTATATTTGGACTTCTCATTTCAAAAATGAAGGTTTTAAACGTTTACACTAGTTTTGTGTTTCAAGTTTCGATTTCGGAAACTTCAGTCTCTGCTATTGTATATTCCGACTTGTCCTCTTTTGGGAGGGAAAAGGAATTCAGCTAGAAAATTGGTGAGAGCAACACACCAGAAGGAGTACTTGCGATTGATTCCAATCAGGTTATTTAACTAAACCCCAACATCAGAAAATTTTTTCAGCATGTAGCGGCATTTGTCACTCATTCCTCTGGTTGCAATTTTCCCATTTTTGTGCTTTTTTCCCCATATTATTCCCCATCACATAGTTTGCTGTTTTGTGCTCATAAATATGTGCGTGGCTTGCTAATTTTTATTCATCTGCGTCCCTTGAATCACACCCAACTGGATGCCCTAGGATTCGGGGCATTCACGGCAGCTGTGGATGGAAGTTATTTCTAAAGTTGCACCAAAGTACTCGTTTTCAGTACATAATATCAGTGCTTACTTGTATTACAACCCCAGAATGGGAAATCATCATCACGGGTGAATCTTGATGGATCAAGTCTTATTTGTAATTTATTCACTTGGCTGGACAGTTTAGTTGCGAACGTTCTGTTTTCTACCATGACAACGTCACCCAAATTAGCGAGGAAACGGCGTATTTTCAGTTAAACGCAGCTTAGAATGATGCAAATGCAAGAATGCACCGGCATTCTAAGTGATACATCTACGAGCTGACAACGTACTCTCCATCGGGACTGGTTTTGTCCTGCATCTAATGCGTTTTACATTCACGCTCAACCAGCTTAAGACACCCAACAACCGCACTGGCACTAACATACAGCGCATCAGTCGTACACAGTTGTCTGCATGAAATCAATTCGCATCTACACAAAGCGGTTTGAAGTGGGTGGAAATTATAGCCGATTAGGTTCATTGTAACAGATTTCGATTGAAAGTTCCCCTAACAAGTATCCCAAATAGCCCATAAGAATCTTTCCGAGCCTATTCTAAGACAATTATCCTCTTGGCCGGAAGAATTATGAACCGATATAACTGAAGTTCCTATGCCTTGAGCACTCATTATTTTAGTTTTTTAATATGCCTTAAGTCTGTTTTCCAACGTGTGAACTCTCTCATGACGTGTTACTAATTTCTATTGTACAGGATACGCACGATCACTTCCATCTCTGTGGTATTCTTTCCTCGAACATTATATTTATCGTCGCTTTGGCTGCTGTTGCTGCTGTAGGTTTTGCTATCAAGTTGTCAGACTACTTTTTCCGTCGATTGTGGTCCTGTCCTTCCGTTTGTGTATCCCATTTAATCATTGTTATGTTTCCTTTCAACTTGATCTTAGTGTCAGCCTTTGTGTCCACAGCGAACACAAAGCATGCAACAGAATCATGTACAGTGGAATCAACTGCCAAACTGGACGGATCACGGGAACACAAACGTAACTTGGCGATTTTCGAGCTCTTGCAAACTGAGGAAATCTACGCTTCCGATCTCCTTAAACTTCAGACTGTAAGTTTATATTCAAAGCACCACTGGTTTGCCATCGTTACTTATCAGATCGTCTGATGTCTTGGACCTAGTTCATGGTCTTGTGTGAACCTCTTGTTTTCGTCTGCATTCAATAGGTGTGAGAATTCTCGCCCTCAGAAAGTTTCTTTACGTACTAGGTCCTCAGCGTTTTGCTCAAACCCTTTCTACACACATACCTTGCTTTAAAATGTGCCACCCAGGAGAGTTGTTTGTTTTAGGTCTTACCGTAGAACTGCATCAGTTAGTCAGTACTTACTTTCCAATTGTTTCTCACGCGTTCCCCGTAAGCGGGGTTGAGACAAGGTATTATTTTCCCTGGCGAGAAACATCTGCATTTCAGGTCTACCTGCCGGAAATGATGTCTTCAAAGAAGTGCTGATGGCTGTCGATTATTCAGAGGGGTTTTCCATCCTACATAGTTCACCAATCACGCGACCTGATATGGCATTAGCTCTAATGAGGACATTCTACTGCGTTCAAAGTTTGTGAACGACCATACTACAAACATCATGTAAACTTAAATCACATATTTCCGGCACTTTACTTGCACTTAGACTCCTTAAATAAGAGATTTTATTTCAGAACTAGTTCAAGAGTGTGCCTCGTGACTCCACGCAGTCACTTACGGTTGCCCTGAAACGTGCTTAATTAGGACAGACCGGTTCCTTTCTCAAAGAATTCCAGAGCAATTATCGTAATAGTTTTTGTTTTCCACACAGTTGGCAAGTAAAAACCGTTCATGTGTAACACTCTGGTGTCTTTCGAAGGAAGCACCAAGGCTGAGGCACTACCAAGTCCAGACAGGAGCAGTCCAGATGCCGGAGTTGGGTTCGAACCATGAAACTTCCGGTTAGTGCAGTGCACGACCAGTGACGGGTGACTATGGTTCACCGATTGCACGAAGCAAGTCACATTGCTGACTCCCCTCAGACCACCATCCTGCTGCGCTGAAATCATTACCTTCTTTCAACGGACAGCAATGAACACCATTCATAAAACGTATTATTTCCAATCATCCACCTACTCAGGGACTAAACTCACACCATGGCAAAATCTAGTTTGGTGCTCGATATCCCGTCTCCGTTTTTTCCTGTAGCTGTAGCACTTACTGTTTTCAGGTGAAATGCCGTTGAAATGTTCCGTCATCTCACTGTTTTGGTGAAACCAATCAATTTCAGGAATTCTGTTGTTCTCATCACTGTGTGGTCCTGTGAACTCACATGATTCCAGTCGATCGTAGCATGCCCAATGATGATTCGTTAGTGAGCTTTGTGAAATTGATTGAACTGTTCTTATGGTCAACATTTTTATCATCGGATTTTGCTTACCAGGCATTCCATTCGTTTTTTAAATAAACTTTCTGGCTCGTTTTCCGACGGGGAACAGTTTGGCTCAAAGTATGTTGATTGCTCAAGGTTGAATGAACGAGAAATGTCTCAAAACACCAGGTGAACTTTTCAGTGTTTTCCAAAATACAGTCAGACAATCACTGAGCATGAACGATCTGGTTTCATCGAAAATAGACGGCGATTTCGGCTTGCCAAGATACTTGAGCTAGTGAATTTTCCCTTCAAAAAAAAACGCAAAAGACACAGGGCTACTTCAGTCACAGTGACTGTTGTGTAATAATGACTCTACAGCATGTGACCATACTAAGCTTCATTGCATACAATGGAGATGTGTTCCGGCAATCTGTCGTATTTTAAAGAGACTAACACTGATCTAGTGCGAATGTAAGTCCACTATGCTATTTGTATTTTAGATTTTCTAGGAATGAGCCTCTGATTCCCGCAACTGTTGTGTCTCATACGTCTGATCCTTATTGAATGCGCTCCGAACATTGAGGGGCTGTTGATAGACTTCGAATTTTACATATCCTAGTTTTAATCCGATTGAGTGTGCAGTATTTTAAAGATATGTGGTCAACTGTTGTAGTGATTGTCCTCTAGACGAATACTTGATTTACCGTCCATCCTGTTGATTAAAATTCCAGTCAGTTCACAGTTGGCCCGTTTGAACTATACTTGTGATATTATGCGAATCGAAGTTGTCCTGAAGCTCTCCTTTGACCGCGCGTATCACTTGGAAACATGTTAAGAGAAAGGGAGATTTGTTAAACCGATTTCGCGATTATCCTGATTTCCGATTTATTTGTTTTTGTCCTAGGACTTCTGTGAACCGATACGTCGGGTTGGAGTTCTTACGGAAGATGAACTAACCAAAATATTCTCGAACTTTGTAGAATTACATCAATTGTCGTTAGAATTCCACCGGTACGTTAAACGTTGTTACGTCATCTTCATAGCTTCTTGGGGTTATTCGCCTATTGTTGTTTTTACTAATGGCCGGAATGTTCTTTGAATGTGTTCCACTTCCAATCGGGGTGACATCAGAATACGCCTTTGTTTAGCGGAACAGCGCATCGTGAGAAAATTGGTAATCTCCGCAAATGATTCGTCCATCAACAAACCAACATTCTTAGTTTCCTACGCATCGCTTTTGGTTCCACATGAATCTCCTTTAGATGGTAATCTTTCCCATCAGTTTGCCAGAGCTTATTTTGCTTTTCATGAGTACTTGTAAAATGGATGTCTGCATCTATTTAACCCGAGTAACCCCATCCCTTTCAATCCCGCTCTCTAGCGCACTACAGCAGCAGATGGATGTGGCGGGCAGTCCGGAAGTCAACAATTCTCCTATCCCCATTGGGAAGGTGTTTCTGCAACAAGTAAGCAGATTAGCTGCCATCCATTCGTATGGTTCGGACCAGTTAGTCAACCACACGCAAGCTGCATTTTGATGAGGTGACAGCACACACTCATTTGGTTACGTTTTTTATAATCAGCGCTTGACTAAGTGAGCGCGTACCGCTGCCATTCAGCTCACATTGTCGACTTCAAATGGTGTACAATAGGCACGTTGTTACTAGTTACTACACTTCCGTTCCCTGGGTTTGCACATAACAACCATGCGCTGAAAAACCACACTGCCGTTGAACAGGTCCAGCTGCATGTCGAAGGCGATGGTTTTGTAAAAGGGCCTAACTGATTTGTTGACGTCAGTGCCACCGACCAATAGTATGTCCCTTCAACGCGACCTCGTTTGTTAGCAAAGCTGTAAATTCACTGGACGGCTAAGATAACTAACTTGGTAAAAAGCATATCATGTTTCGACGCTCATTTGCAAATCAATTTTTTTTCACGGGAGAAATACCTGGAACGCAGCTGAACCTGTCGCTTTTTATGATGTTCTTAAGCAACTCTTAAGCCGCCTCATGTTTCAGTTAGTGCGATATTCGAGATATCACTGTGCCTTGTTTAGACGTAATACACTACTCATAAGGTTAGTGAAAACTCTTCGACAGCCCACATTCGAGTAAAACAAAATAAGTTGTTAGTACATTCAAGAAAACTGAGTCAACAAACGGTTAGTTTTGCTCCTCGCCTTATATTCTGTAACCAACAATGAAAATATTGTCCAATGGAAGCAAGCACTCCGCTAAAATCATGTAGAACACCCAGGATTGGTGAGAGAGAATTCATATACAAGTTGTTACAAAACTCCTCGGCCCGCTTGAAGATCGTCCATCGGGTGCTCCACAAAACGATCATCCAAGGGATCCCTCTGTTTATTGGTTTATTTAATTAATCGTTAGTGAACACAAAACTACCGCCGTAACAAATGAAACGTGAGGCGGCCTTTGTGCTGCACATTTAGTTGAACTTCATAAACGAGCGATTCATCCGAGTCTCCCATGAAAACCAAAGTGATGTGCAAATGAGTATTTTGGTCGAAATCTGTCCAATTTAGGTTCAAGTAGAACATAAAGCTGACGGAAACTCAGGGACTGCGCCTAACTAATGAGCACCAAGAAGAGCGAAATAGTCATGGGTTGTCGAAGAATTTTCAGCAACCTTATGTGCAGTGTATTACATCTATATCATGTTTCATTCACTTATTTAAACACTTCCTGTTTCTTAATTTTTATTTCATTTTCTTTTGGCGAACACCTAGTGGTGTTTACGTAGTCATGTCGAACGTTGTCTAAGGGGATTTGAGCCATTTTCGGTTCACGTGATTGCTTCACTACATAGTTCTCTCGCTCCCCACTACATCGGACGATCCGAACAACTTAACGTCAATGAACCGCTCGGACNAACCGCTCGGCCATTACCTCTCACCGCTATCATTTCATTCCCTTTTTTAAATTCGGTGAACGGACCTGTAGCAGCTGGAACCACTGCAATTTCGCACATGATTTGTAGCGAAAAACAGCTAAATTCGATCAACTCGTTAAGATTACGTTTCCTTCAGGCAGCAGCTTTTGGTGGGCATCGAGACACAACCAACCTGACGATCCATCGATCTTTCCAGTCCAGGTTACCGTGCCCTTTCTCACCATACTGTTCTATCACAACTTTTCACATGGCAGGAAGAGGCAAACCCGATGAAAGTTAATGTCTGCTCTGGACAGAGCGTGACATAACAAAGTAGAACAAAGGTGACTACGATCAAAATAGGCGATTTGGGACCTTCTCATTTTATGGGCTGGGATCCCACGTGGTCTTCGGTTGGAAGCCGTGCAGGACATGTACGTGACCGGTGGCGAGCATGCTGTCACTTTCCAACCAGCGTTCAGCTGAATTTCATATTGTATGCTGAGCTATAGTGGTTTAATTTCACACAAGATACTCGACCAATCCCACTGATGACGCCTCACTCAAAATGGTTCTCAAAGGTATTTATTTCAGCAATGGTGCAGGTGCCCTATTCTTGCTGGTTTTTCTTGAATATATCGCCTCCCAAAATACCTTGCACATCAAGACTGGGAGTCACATTTGAAGGGGTGATTGCTTTTTATTGTCACTGTTGTAATTCAGTTGCGTTTCGTTCCCAGCTACTCCGTTACTGGCCTTTATAGGACATGACCACAATCCCGCATCCTCCCTTGAGAGAAACTTATTCTAGACAGGAGATAACAAAACGTTGAGTATTGTCACTTTGACGATCACTTCGCATCACACTCTTCTTGTTTCTATTGAAGACTTTTGGAATTGGTTTTCACACATTCAGCTTCCGAAATTCAGTGCGTTCCGCCATTACTGCAAGCATCAAGAGTCGGCAATCCAAACGCTGCAGCATCTTCTCATCGTGGTTCCCCAGCTGAAGATGGTCCTACTTCAGTGCGAACACGGAAATTTGCCGCTGTCTAGCTATTTGTTAAAGCCTATCCAACGACTTACTCGTTACGGACTATTTCTCCAACGGGTAAGTTTTGTTTTGAAGGTGATGTACCTTTCCCTCTCGTACCGAGTTCTACATTTAACAGTGTGTCGTAATATCGGCAGCTCTAGTACATTCATTGGTAGTTGGTCTGATCATCCTCCTTGGCAGCTGGATTGCAGCCGTTTTATCATCGATCAAGCGCAGTGTCAGTACACGTTTGGACTGGCACTTATAAGGATGTGAAGGTGTCTAATGTGTGTTACGTAGGATTGCAGGGAAGCTTTCTCGTAATCCCATTGGTCCACTTGGGGTTAGTATTGTGTTTTGGTCTGTATTCTTCGCATCGGTTTAGTCTTCCTAGTACGCTCTTTTTTATTCGAGAAAGGACTGCTCAAAGGGAAAGAAATACCATGAGTACATAGCCGGCATCGCTTCTGGGTCATACCTGATCCTCGGACATCCTCAGTCGTCACTGATTGTCTGGTTGGACGTTCAATTAATAGCTGGTTTTTGTCGTTGGCCGACTCGACGACCTTTCTCGAGTGATTTTGACAGTTCCTAGTAAGCTTATGGCATTCTGAGGTTATTTAAGGGCGATTGATTTTCATGACACCCCCTTTTGTGGTGTTGACGTAAGGCATCCTCCGCGCGCCCGTTGGAGGTGTCCCACCTGTTTTCTGACTCTATCGGTCCGGCGCCCCGTTTGCGACAATGGATCTTTTGCGGGTAATGGCTGTTGTTACTAACCCTTGAAGGTCGAAGATTGCAGGCAATAGGTTGGGCTGTCTTCGGGATCGGGTCATCAGTCGTCCTTAGCCGGTTAATAGGCCATTTCTATATTGATGACCCCACCCGGAAGCTATACATCACCTGACTGATTTTTTCTTGAGCATGCTTCCGACACTCCAATTTCCGTGAGCACGGTGATGATTCGTTACAGGTACATCTCTCCTAGGTCGGAACTTCAAGTTCCTTCCCGTGGCCGATGCATTGAACGTAAACGTTTAAGGATAGCGTTGTGTGTAAGTCTCAACTACTTTCCCATCATAACTTCTGCTGATGAGCGATTGCCAGGAGAGCGTGAGTTGAAAGTTTCTCCGCAGTTCAACAATAAGGTGTCCAAGACTTCTGCGTCCCCCCCCCCTCCCTTGCGTTTGCCGATGTGCGCTTAAAGGTATCTACGAACCTCTCAGCGTAACCATTCGACGGCAGATGGAATGATGAGGGAGTAATATGCGTGGTGCCAACCCTCGGGCGAAGTCACCAAACTGATGGGATGTAAACTGGTGTCATTGCCGGACACTGTTGTTTCTCGGGGGGGGGGGAGTGACAAATGTTGGAAACAAAAGTTGCAGTTGTTGTCTTGAACATAACGAAAGGCACCAACAACGATTAGGAAGTTTTGTTGGTTAGCTAGTTCGGCGAAATCCACACGGATGTGCGACCCTGGTGTTCCTGGTTTTGACCAAGGCTGTGGTGATTGTTGATTGCTGCCGCATATCGGAAGCAGATCCGATATATCCACTCCATATGTTCATCCTCACCGTTCCAATAAATAGCTGCGAACCATGGTTTCCATGCAGCTTTTCTCCGGATGCCCATTACGAAATTGAGTCAAGAACTCTACGGTGGCGCTTGCTGGGCACAACGATCCGGTCGCCGAAAATAACGCAACCATCTACAGCGAATTTTGTCGTTGAAACGGTTGTCCAAGTTCCTCTGAAGAACAATATAATGCTCAACTACTCCATAGCCTTTTGTAGTGCATTTCTCATGGCATTGCAAGGCATGTGTAAAGTCGCCGGTAGTTGATTTGGGGTCTCCAACACCCCAGCACAGACTTCTGGTTTGACGGCTATGACTGTATTTTCTGGTTCTATCACGTGAGAATCAACCAAGCGCGGAAGTGCATCTGTCTATCTGATGTTCTCAGTTAAGGCATATTTTATGGTAAGGTTGGAATTCTGCCACACCGTTGCAGTTGATTCGCGGTGTAGACTGAAATGTCTTTCTTGGAATCAAGTAGAGCCAGGAGTGTTTTGTGATCTTTCACAAACGTGAAGCGTCGGTCATAAAGCATTTTCGGAACTCGGTCACACCAAAAATGGTGACAAGGGTTTGCGTTTTGATATGACCATAGTTTCGTTTTGCTGGAGCTGTTGATCTTGCGGCATGGGTTGAAGTGCGTAAACATAACTTTCGACTGCGACAGTATTTCCACCTTTTCCAATGCGAGCTGACGGTCGAAATCCCCTCTTCAGCGGCTGATTCAGGGGTTCGCGCAAGTTGAATATGCCAGGTCTCCTCCTCCGTATGCAGAGAGATGACACTTAAATCTCTGTAAAGGCAGACACAAAAAGAGAATGTAGCCACTTAATCTAATACTGGCGATGCTCCCTCCGCTTATGGTACAGCTTTTGCAGGCCAATCGCCAAGATTGTCGAGCAGATCAACAACCGAACGGCTTTTGATGCATCAATGGCTTCTCACCTTTTTTCGCTGAGTCCAATTTAGTTATCTACATCCCTTGTATTTACCTATGTGTGTCTGTCTTCCGTTTTTCCTCTCCTACACTCCTTAAGATGCGGGTGCCATCCGGTAGCAATCTCCTTGAACAGTCTTCCTTCCCCATAAAACCTTTGTTACAATATACCTTGTTCTTTTGACTGACTTCTCTATTTTCATTTTAGATATTGGCGGATACCGCTCCATTCCATCCAGATTATGAGTCGACTCTTCAAGCGAATGAACGCCTCACTCGCGTGCTCAGCTCCATCAACACGACAGTCGGCTGCTATACACGAAAAAATCACATTCGTTGGCTTCAGAATCACTTGCTCGGAGAGAGTGTGAGCCTCAACTGGTTGCTCGCTCCGCATCGGCCAAAAATGCTTCATTACGGCACGCTATACAAGGTTTGGTTTTTGATTGATTCTGTGACTTTTGATCTCCTGCTGGAATTAAGAACAGTTCGTTTTTCGCCATAACTCAACTATTGGTAGTTTTTGGTATAAAAAATGGTGTGCATCCTCAGAAACGATGTGCAGATGTTAGTGGAAAACGCTTTGATTGAACTGACCTGAAATAAGCATCATATGGAAATGGATGTGACAGGAGCATTTCAGGATACCATCTCATTAATTTGGCTTTCTGTAATGCATCCTCGCCTCAAACTCAATAAACTAAATTTTGTAAAAAGGCCGAGTGTTACCACATGTTAACACCTTGTCTTATCCATTCAATGACAACACTAATATCCAGTAATTTACACGCGCACATGAATGTTACAGGTCTGAAATGGAATACCAATTTGGTTTGTGGTTTAGTCATTGTTCTTAGCTCCGTGACGATGCCTCGGTTGCGTCTACAGATAGACGCGACATGCATTCAATTTCCGAGACTAATTCCCTTTTTCGCCGAGTTCTTTCATGATCGTGCGGCTCAATGGGTCCTGCTATTTGCTGTAAATAGTTTATGTGAGCTGGATGTTGCTAACTGATTCCTTTTAAATAGCAGTTCCGGGAGGATGTTCGTATCTTTCGTTGATTGTTTTGGGTCTGTTCTTGGCCTGGTCCGGCTGTGAACAACAACTTGATCGACGCCGTTGCATTCTCATTTAAATGCAAACAGATTTGAAGAGTAGGATAAACAGCTTTTTCTAATTGTTCAGGTGCTTTGAAGTCCGGGCGAGTTCGGTCGGGGGATGAGTTTTCGTATGGGTTTCTTTTTTGATGTCTCCTGCAATTAGGTTAGTTTCAGTCTGGTCTGAATTCGCTCGGGTTACTACCGAACGTTGAGTGTGGTTTCACTGTCTACACCAACCATTCCGTAACTTTATTTCGTGCGCACATGTGACGCAAGCTCAAACAAAAAACAGCCGACTTACCAGGCTACCTTGCGTACTTTGATCGAGATGCGACTGTCAGAATTCATGCATGGTCAGGTCCAGTGACCCCCACGGTGCGAAGCACCCGAACAATTTGATCAGTTCAGTTTGGTATGTTTAAATTGTCTTAGAGTTTGAGGAAGTTGCATGTGATACGTACCGGATTTCAACGCACATCTGTGCGTTTCCGCAACTGATCGGCTGTCGAACCAAACACCATCGTGACTGCAGGTAGGATCCACTGTCAACTAAAAGGATGTTTGCAGTTGGTGTTCTGTAAACTCTGGGCGCATTGTCCTATATCGTACTGTAAAAAAAACAGCACGGCAGTACATCGTTGGCCTTCAGTGGTGTTTATTGCTGAAATCCGCTGACAGGGTGTTTGGTGTTTGGTTCGCTTTTTAGCGGTTTTCCTGGAGCCGACGCGCTCCGAAGATGAAGTCAATCAATCGCTTTGCCTGCTTTCTGGAACCTATATTGTTTTTCGGGAACATTTGATGGTGGTCCAGCAGTTGATCAGAATGCATGTCATGCATTTCCATTTCGCNCGCAATATTTTTCGTTTTCGGTCGGCTTCGCCTTCTCTCGAACATTGGTATGCTTGAAGCGACCTGAACTCTTTTGAAACAAGATGTACCAAGTGGTTAGAGCGCGAATTTACCGACCGGAAGGTCCGTGGTTCGAACCTGACCTCTGCCTTTCGACTCCCCCTGTCTAGGCTTAGGCAACCTGGCAGTACCCCAGCCCTCGTGCCTCCTTCGTGTGGCATGACAGATAGGCACCGAAAGGGTGCTACAGCTGAATGATTTTTTGAATCCCTTTTTGTCTCTCACAGTATGCAGCGCAGACGAAAACTTCGTTTTCCAATGTTGGTCTACTCATCTTGAACATTTCTTCATGTAATTCTGTTTCCCTGACAGTCGTTCCGCTCTACTGTTTATTTGTCGATCTTCAGAGTTCGATCTTCGAAAGTGCATTGGGAAAGTCCATTCTTACAGCGAATTGAGGTAGCTGCCAAGAGTGGTGGTGAACGGATGGGTTGTTAAATACTATTGACAGTCGTGCCTTGTAAGCATCAAATATATATTCAGGCCTGTGGAGGTTTCAGACAGCCTGAGCGATATGGATGTATTTGGGATACTCCAGAGATTTGTTTCAATGCTGTGAAGTAGTCCTTATGAAATTACCCATCTACCTACCATTAGATTTCTTGGCTCCTTTTAGCTTATTATTCATTCTTTGTCCGTTTTTGGGCCACCGGAGCTAATGCATCTGACTGATGCTACAGTGGCTACATGCTTATTGCTGATCAGGAAACGAAAAATGCATCATTATTGCAACCAGTCTTGGTACCCTATGTGGTTGATCCTGACGTGGCTGCTGATCCTGCTTCACTGAACTTTCAATGATTGTGGTATTGTAATGGACAAACTATCGGTACATAAACTCTTGAAACTTCGCTTATGTTGGCTGGTTTAATAGCTGCTTGCTATTGCATCCAATATCTTCGCGAGGCCACTTGACAATTTAGATCTCACCAATGCATTACCCGTGTTACACTTGGCATCACGCATCAATTTTATTATGATATATTCAGTGACGTCCTTTTGTCGCGTGGTGCTATAGTCCTAAGAGGATGTTAGCAGCCTACCAAATGATACGGTCCCGTAGTCCTCCGTGTCCACTCACACTTGGCACATCAATTTTATTATGATATATTCAGTGACGTCCTTTTGTCGCGTGGTGCTATAGTCCTAAGAGGATGTTAGCAGCCTACCCTACCATACGGTCCCGTAGTCCTCCGTGTCCACTCCGCAAATGCGTCCAATTCACGATGTATACTTTTACAGCTTTGAAGCATGAAACCTTCAACGTATATATATATATATATATATATATATATATATATACC
>NW_008751855.1:114999-163673 GCF_000715545.1 Opisthorchis viverrini | reverse complement strand
TCATGCATTTCCATTTCGCAATATTTGTTCGTTTTCGGTCGGCTTCGCCTTCTCTCGAACATTGGTATGCTTGAAGCGACCTGAACTCTTTTGAAACAAGATGTACCAAGTGGTTAGAGCGCGAATTTACCGACCGGAAGGTCCGTGGTTCGAACCTGACCTCTGCCTTTCGACTCCCCCTGTCTAGGCTTAGGCAACCTGGCAGTACCCCAGCCCTCGTGCCTCCTTCGTGTGGCATGACAGATAGGCACCGAAAGGGTGCTACAGCTGAATGATTTTTTGAATCCCTTTTTGTCTCTCACAGTATGCAGCGCAGACGAAAACTTCGTTTTCCAATGTTGGTCTACTCATCTTGAACATTTCTTCATGTAATTCTGTTTCCCTGACAGTCGTTCCGCTCTACTGTTTATTTGTCGATCTTCAGAGTTCGATCTTCGAAAGTGCATTGGGAAAGTCCATTCTTACAGCGAATTGAGGTAGCTGCCAAGAGTGGTGGTGAACGGATGGGTTGTTAAATACTATTGACAGTCGTGCCTTGTAAGCATCAAATATATATTCAGGCCTGTGGAGGTTTCAGACAGCCTGAGCGATATGGATGTATTTGGGATACTCCAGAGATTTGTTTCAATGCTGTGAAGTAGTCCTTATGAAATTACCCATCTACCTACCATTAGATTTCTTGGCTCCTTTTAGCTTATTATTCATTCTTTGTCCGTTTTTGGGCCACCGGAGCTAATGCATCTGACTGATGCTACAGTGGCTACATGCTTATTGCTGATCAGGAAACGAAAAATGCATCATTATTGCAACCAGTCTTGGTACCCTATGTGGTTGATCCTGACGTGGCTGCTGATCCTGCTTCACTGAACTTTCAATGATTGTGGTATTGTAATGGACAAACTATCGGTACATAAACTCTTGAAACTTCGCTTATGTTGGCTGGTTTAATAGCTGCTTGCTATTGCATCCAATATCTTCGCGAGGCCACTTGACAATTTAGATCTCACCAATGCATTACCCGTGTTACACTTGGCATCACGCATCAATTTTATTATGATATATTCAGTGACGTCCTTTTGTCGCGTGGTGCTATAGTCCTAAGAGGATGTTAGCAGCCTACCAAATGATACGGTCCCGTAGTCCTCCGTGTCCACTCCGCAAATGCGTCCAATTCACGATGTATACTTTTACAGCTTTGAAGCATGAAACCTTCAACGTATATATATATATATATATATATATATATATATACCGGCTTTCAACGAGGCTGTCAGTGCGCTTGCTGTTAGCTCCCAGCTAGGAGGAATTTACTTTACTGCAGACATTTTTGAGAATGTTCACTGCAAACGACATCCTTCTACTACTTTCAGCCGAAGTCCAATCGAGAACTCGTCGCTTTTCTGTTTGATTCTCACCTGCTACTCGCCGTCCCTAACCCTCCTCTTGTGGGGCGGTCGTTCGAATTCCCGTCGGTATTTTTTGGGTCAAATGTGACACTGAAGGTCTATCGACAACCGATAGCTCTTGGCGAGGTTAGTTACGCGCTGTACACATTTCTTTTGATAGTGATTCGATTCATACTGCTTGCGACTTTTGAGTAATCGCGAAAGCTTCTTAAACAGGCTTAAAGTAGCATAGAGCGTGTTCTCAAATGGTGAACTATATCACCTTAATTTCTCCTTCCTTTGTGTTCCCATATTACCTAAATGTTGCTCGTCTACCTTAACATTACTGCCTCGACGGGACTGAACCTTATCTCGGTGAGATTTTTCGACAACCTCAGCAGCCCTTTGAGGTTTACTTGAGAATGCCAGTACAACATCTACATAGATTCTCCTACCAGGTTGATCATTCCCTTCAGTTTGCATTTGAACACATCAGATAACACCGTTAGTACAACGCTAGCCGCCGGTCCATTGTGGTCAGGCTTTTGATTCAAGGGCTTAGCTCAGAGGAAGAATAAAACTCACCCGACAGGTAAAACTACCATCAAAAGGGTCGTCGGTTGACGAGCCAGTCAACACATCTGAATACGTCATGGATTCGGTCATCGGAGGATGAGTGGCGCCGCATCTAAGTGTGAATTTAACACTGATGATTAGCCAACTGGTTAAGTGTTCAAACTACTAATCGGGAGGTCGCAGGTTGGAGACGAGTTTTGTGAGGTGCGCCGCTGATGATACTCAATAAAGATGAAGCAAATGTACAGTGTTTCTTTGCTTTTCACCACAGATTTGCTTCACTTCCAGAATAAAATCTCGATGAGGAAAGCTTGTCTAATATGCATCTGACCAGTTCCACTCATACTCTATTGAGAATAAGTAGTAGACGGGTTTGAGTCTCAAAGAACTGTTGCCGTTTGAAGTTCTGGGCTGAGTATTAGCCCCTTTTGTCCACATGGATGACATAAAGTGTTACTTTAAAGTTTTGTGAGGGAATGATTCCATGCGCGCTGCGACGGCAGCTGAGGATCTGTCATAGCGGGTCTGCTCTAAGCCTAAACGGAGCATCGCAAGCATCATTCCAAACTGTTTCTTGCCTATTGAGGGCACCAGCCGGTAACTGCGCTGATCAGCACACCCTGAAATGTCCGAGTGAATGCAAGGCAGCTGCTGTCGCTGACAGCCAGCTTTCCTCGATGATATGTGCAACCAGAGATCCCTTGACTTTTAAGCGGTTACACTTGATTAGCTAAGGTAGTGGATTTCAATCAAGGTTTAGGCCAGTATGTTCACTTCCTAAAAAATAACTGGTACTCGAAATGTTGTTATTTGTGGTAGTTGCTGATGGGGGAATAGCTCAACTCTTCGCCATTTCATCAGCCATATTTGAATGCCGATGGATCTTTTGCTCTAAGTGTTAACCTTCAAAATTCGAACATTGGTCCATCGGCTGAACACACCTCAAAAGTACCGTGAACTGCTCACTGATGATCAAATTATCGAACCGGCAGAGTTGAATCTTCCAATATCTCTGTTTTTTCTCATTTACTCGCTCCTGTATGAGCAAAGATAGCAAACTTACCGTTGAGTATACCCATCAATTCGATGCTTAGTTGACTCGACGCTAGGATCCTGTATGCTTCATTCCCGGGACGGTACAGAGGCGCAAGTTAGTGTTTACAATGAGAAAAAAAGACTCAAATGCAATTTTGTAAATCGATTACAACTCTGCTTGTATGCATGCAACATTGAAGCTCTATTTCTCAGTACGCTAGCTTCATATGTTTTCCAAATATTCATTTTCTTTTTTAAGGTTGTCGTGTCTGCTGGCACTTCCATTAGCAACGTTCAAGTTGATAAGCTATTCAGAAGTCTTTCCGTTTTATCGCCAACCGAATCTGATCCGACCGATTTGCACGGGCGTCTTCGTTCTTCACAATCTTCGTTGGATGTGGCTTCACCGGGCACTCACCTCGTGCGCGCTCCTTCTTTTTTAACTCCACTGCAACCCGTATTCTCGCTATTCTCTAGGAACAATCCAAACGAGCCCCTGATACGTTTGAAAACTCGAGCCGTTAAGGAAAGGTTTGTGTTGGTTACACACTATTTGATCACAAGCATGTATTGTTCTCATTCAGCTGTTGACCTTTCATTTGGCCACTCTCACAAAAGTTTTGCAAACTTGCAACTACAAAAGGGAGCAAAGCACATTCTCGGTATACTGGGTCGAACGAAAAGCATAACAGCTTGACTGATTGTATATATAACCAACCTTTCGATAGCACTCGCTGATGCGAACGGTATAGCACGGGCCGGAAAAGCTTATTAATCAGGTAGTTGTTCGTTCATCTGAGGTGAGATGGCACAAGTGGTTAGAGCGCGAATCTACTGACCGGAAGGTTCATGGTTCGAGCCCGACCTCTGCCTCTCGACTTCCTGTCTAAGCTTGGGCAACCTGGCAGCATCCCAGCCCTCGTACCTCCTCCGGGGTGCATAGCAGCTAGGCACCGGAAGGATGTTACAGCTGGACAATGTTCGTCCATCTTGAATCTTAAGGAATAGAGAATCTGGTTGATGACCAAAGGGAGTACATTTGACCGGACCATTGTCACCGTTAAGGTGGAACGCACTCCGTGAGCGCAAGACGCCGAACCCAGACAAACGTGGTCACTACAAAAAGATGTCCGGTGAACGGGAGTTTTATTGTCCTTCTTTGCTGATAAATTTACATAGTGTGATTCAAGAAACCACTTCAACTGATAAATGCCATGCACAACATCGCGTTGGTTTCATCAACTATTATTCAAACGTCACATGGTCGATACTTTTGATATACCTCAGTCACAGAACGAGACATGCATCGAATTACATTTTCCAGAACTCGCTGCGTTCTTCATTTATAGAACCATCCTTTCTCCACAATTTATTGTCTTTGTCTTGTTTTTTCAGGGATCAATGGATTTCGCACATCTGGAAGGCCATTCAAAAGTGCCCCAGGCATTCATCGTTTCCGACGCCATCACAGAGCCCTGGTTAGTTGAGCTGACGCATGTTCTATGGGCGTATGGCCCTCTTCCTTGGTGTCTTATCCTGCTTAATATTCATCTACTCTTGGTGTCAATGTCTGGTTGTGAAGCGGGCCTTGTAAATGGAGTCGAGAATCGTCTTACCCTTAAAATCAAAGGAGATGGGCATCTGCCAACCGGAATTCATACAATGTAGCTTCCAAGTAGAGCTTATCAGAAGGTAGTTTCATTCTTGTTATACACCTGGTAAATGGCTTTGGTAGCCTTTATATTCTTCTCTGCCTTGTTCCGGAAAGCTGGTTTATTTGGATTTTCCTCAATGCACATAAACCATACATTCCAAACAAACAATACATTCTATCAATGACGTTGACCATATAGGGATTGTAGGTTATGTGTCAGTCGCCACCCGTATTGCGAATACGAAGTCAATACCCACCCAAACTGAGTGAGCCCCACAACTACTCAATCGCGTACTCATAGCAACCCTTTTCAAACCTGATTTCATGTCTAGGGATGTTTGTCACTACGGCATTAGTTCCTATTTGACCCCGATAGTGATAATGGTAGACAACTGCACTGACAGGAAGTACCTGTGGCGAACTCGCAACAACCTAGGAAATATCTTGGTGGCATTGAGTCTCTCTGAATAAAGGGACATAACCACCAGCAGTGGGGGGATTTTTTTCAAGTCCTAAAACCGATATTGTGGAACCTGGTGTTTGCTTGGTTATGTTGGCCTTTTCGTAACCACGGCGAAAAGTTAATCTCTTTCACTGCTGTGATGCTCTATTTCGCAAGCTAAACTCTGCGACCTGATCGCAGTGCGTTTCTTTCAGAGGCCAGATACTTTTTCGAGGGCTCTGTGACCGATATCATGGTGCAGCATATACTAGGATTCATAAACGAGCTTGATTGCGGTGAATTTATCACACTTTATTGTTCCACTTCTCTGTTTTAGCGCTTTTTCGGTTGCCAGTTTTATCTTTTACTTGTCCATTTTTAACGAGCTTTCATTTGCTCACGTCCCATTTTGTAGCTGGCGTGAAAATGGAATATCTCTCAGTATCTGTCACCAAATCGTGGACACCAGCTGAAGGTGCGTCCAGGTTTTGTAACCAAGCTGCAAACAAATGAAAAAGAGCTACTTACGAGGACAACTGCGGTATTCAGACACCTTTTTTACTTGTTCTACTCATGTTCAGATCATTAGCATTCAGAATACCTAAAAAGCGAGCAAGATTCGTCTGCCCTAAGAAAAAGTTTAGCAAATGTTTTTTTCGAAATGATTGATGACAAATTGAGTTCGACTCGGAGTCCATTCATACTGACAGTCAACAAATGTGGGAAGAAGAATGAGAAGACGAATTCTTGAAACTGCCGCGGGATTCAGCGGAAAAAGACTTATTTAAGCCCTAAACCGCTGAGTTATACTTTTTGGTGTGTGATTCCTGTCCGATTCACAGAACATATTGCACGCTCGTTTCTTCTCTTTGAATCGATGTATTCAAAACGACAAGCTAGGGTGAGAATTGGAAATGGTTTTGTGACAACTATGTAACATAATAAAATGTTTTTCCATGTGTATGTCAAGAGCAGAATGCTTATTACGACGTTGCGATCGGTAGTGCTTCTTGGGTCAGAAAAGTATGAAAATGTATGAAAAGCTATCGGTGTTTAACCGTCGGTTTCTCTGACGCATTAGCCGTGTCTGTTGACAATATCAGATTCGCATTGCTGAGGTACGCTGGGTAGTTTTAAGAAAAAGGAGCTCTCCCACGACAAGTGATTTACTCGCGCTTTATAGTTTCCTCTTTCCGTCCAGTCCTGTGCTGAGTGGAATTAACCGAGAGGTGGACTGGCAACAAAGTCTGAAAACATTGTCCGGTAAACTCACTCGGGTCCACAAATATCGCCTTCCTGGATGGGGACCCTGGTATTCAATTCATCAGTGGTTACTGAGGCTGGCGGACAAGGCCCAGTCATTTGGCACCCTCTCATCAAAGCTATCGCCTTCAGTGTGTACCTACTCTGATTCCTCTCAGTTATAGTGCTAGCCACCTGGTCGTGCCATCAGCTCCAATGTCTGCTATGTCTCCCATTCTCCCATTTTCTGGTGAGCGAAACTCTAGAAGCTGGAATCTTCGTACCCTTGGTACGTAGCTGATCTGTCCTACTAGGCGTAGGTGCACCCCTCACTAATTCCTCGTCGATCGGCGGCAAACATTGTCATGTATCGCTTGAACCGTATACGATTACGCCTGCTGTCATTCTTTCATCTGTCAGCAGTTAGGGCACATAGAGCAATATTGTCACATGCAAGAAAAAGCTGGGCAACCCACTTGGACGGACTGTAACATCTCGTTTTCGGGTTATTCAGAAGAGCTTACTGTATTTCCGGAATCGAGCTGGCAAGAGTAGTCTGAACAACCTCCTCGAAATATACTTCAAATATTCCCCGTTCGTGAAAACCGATTCTTTCCCCTATTCTTCATGATAAACTACCCGTCTCTCTTCACGAGTGGTGAGACCCTATTCTTGGAGAAGGGCGTGGTAACTGTTATCCCAGTTACCTCCGATACTGATACACTTACCTCAAGATAGAGAGTGTCTTTATGAATTGTTTGAATCATGTATGCATTTTATTCGCCATCGTGCAATTTGTTTACACCTTCCAGCCGCATTTGATGCTCTCTTCGAAATCGCGGTTGACGACCAGGCGCGCCAGACGTTCCGGTACTCTCAGGACCAGCAGTTGTCTACCACAACAGTTCCTGTACGGATTCGTTTTGTTTGTCCAGGCGACAGTTTTTTGAACATTTGGGCCTATGATATTTCAACACAGGGTGAGTCCCGTAAATTTCATTTTAGACTTCATACAATCACATCACAATACTTGCAGCCCTATGGCACTGGAAAGTGTATTCGAAGTCCTAGGTTATAACCTAGCCTGTAAACGTTTCTAAGAAAACGGTATGCGGCGGATTTCTCGGTTAGATAGAGTTGTTGCCGTCTAAATAAGATCACCACTTGTTGAAGACTCTTGTTGGGGCTCATCAGATAGGCGTGGTCCTCGAATTTCCATTAACTCTTTATCCCATTCGGACACCAAACTGTACTGTATCTCGTGGTACCAAATGAAACATGAAGCGAACTTTGCGCAACACATTCAGCCGAAGAATATCATGAACGAGAGCTTTACTTGGCCTTCTTGTTAACAATCGTGCGATTTGCGAATTATTGTATTTTTCTGACTTGAAGCGTTCTGACTGACTACCTTGTTACAGAATATCTCGCGTCTGAGTGAGCTGTTCAACGTATTTTATCTGTAGTAACTCATTCCCTATATTTCTACAGAACTGAATCGACTAGTTTTGCGTAAAGACTCTGTTGACTGGTGCCACTTCATTACTATGAGGTTCTGTTGAATTTTGTTTGAAGCCATTGGTGTATAGTCGCTTTATTCTAAAAAGGTACTGGTCGATTCCACACTGTCATGAAGATGCAGCAGGTATGATGTTTGAGGATACTTCTCCCAATATGTACGATGTACAAAACAGGGAGAGGCATGCGGAGAGCTTCTGAACCGACTTTTTCATATTCGTGGAACCGAAATTCCGGTTGCGTGTGTCGGATGGTTTTCAAGAACTGGATGGAAGTTTTTGACTATTTCCGCCTATAGAAGCCACGTGTTTTGGAATGATCCATGCAAACCATCACAGATGAGTGCTGATCTTCAGGTGAAAACTAACGGTACTGGAACCTTCGTCACGACCCTCTATTCAGAGTAGGTTAGATTGGGATGTTGCACCGATGTTTATTTATCCCGCAAGCATGTTTCACAAACAGATCTCTTCGAATTTAACACTGATTGATTTTCTGTCTCTCTTTTACCTAGCTGAGCTTGGGAGACAGAAAGTTCCCCTTGCGAGATTGTTAGACTCCGCTCGCTCCACAGCTGATCAAAGGGCTACAAAACATATCATCACCATGTCAAACTCCACCATCGGTCTACAGATCGAACTGCAGCTAGAACGTACTACAGATTTGTGGGGTGATTCTCATCGGTGACACCTTCCTGACTGCTCGCGCGCACCTTTTATAAAAGCATACCTTCTACACCATATTTTAATCACTTGATTTTGACTTTATATGAAATGTACTTCGCTCAAATAAATCATGTCCATCTGTATGATGATACTTTTCTCTCTGATTTGTTTTTCTATGTATGTATATTATGTGTTGCGGATGTCACCATTCTCGGGACCAGTACGATATGCTGTCATGGCTGCAGTTATGCGGAACGTGATTGCACACCCTTGGTCAACTGGTCTGAGGAGCTCATTCCGCCTCGTCAGCAGATTCGGGATGTTGTAGAATTAATGGGTTTTCGCTTCATCAGTACGGACTCCAGACTCCGATCATCAACAATTCCTGGAACCAAATTTCGACGCGCATGTCTACGTTTTATCCGGGCGTTGCTTAGATGTTGATTTCCTTTGCACTTATCGCGTATATGTGCATCGTATCCTAATTTCACATATAGGGCCAGTGTGGTCAGTTTCTGTTCAAATCTACTATTTGAGCTACGGTGTTCGGACACGCATCAGACTCTTATTGTATCCTCCTGTCAATGAACCATGTGGATGAGAAGAGCGGCACTTCACATAAAGTAGCTCGTTCCGTCCGCAGTGTTGATACTTGAATCATATGTGCTCCAGCCTTTGTTCAAGCGGCCGTGGAATTTTGACGTCGAAAATTATCTTGTATGTGTCTAACGGTCCCTGGTCGAACAAAAAGTAGAGGCGCGATTTCGAATGATTGTAGCCAATTCTTTACTGAGATGACTATTATATTTATTAGGTTACTTGACAGAACTTGAAAGTCCAGTTCTAAGCTGTTAAGTGTAAAGTACGCGGTTCTAGTTTATTCCCAGCACTCGGACTACTGCTACCTAGACATGGATAACACGACGATATCTCAGCATTCTTTCCCGCACGGCCTCCGACTTCCAATGGGTTTCCTGGGAATGTCAGAACTGCGTTAACGACGTATTCAGTACTGTTATCTGGTCTGTGAAGTTTTAATACGAGCATGCTCCCTTTATAATTTCTTTCCAAAATGTAGATTTTTTGTATTCGCTCGTCGCGTTTTTACCGACGTTCATGTAGTCCGTGTACCTAATTAGAGTTCTAAGCACGTTGTTCCCTTGCTTTCAGGATCCCGCAGTGGTTACCGAGCTAAATTTAGCCCCAGATGTGGGCGATGAATACCCGGTACTGTTCCAGATCATGTTGTGGACTAGTGTCGCTCTGATCCTGGTCATATGGGGTGTTTCTTGGGGTATCTGGAACATGGATCCTGGACATGATGGTATTATCTATCGAGGAACTGCGGTGCGACCAAAGCGAGACTAATTGTTTCCGCTGTTCACTCCCATGGGACGCGGTGATATGGAAGCATAATTTCCTTCAAACTCCTTTTATTGTACTCCCTTCTTGTTGTTACGTATTCGCAGCTCCATTTATCTTCCCATCCGCTCATCACTTGTGTAACCCAACTTTTCTTCGATATGCTATGAGTATTCCTTTCACTGGATTTGTCGGTGTTGTCTCATTGGTCCAACATGAAAAGTTGAGTCTCATTCTTATGTTGTTGTACAACCAGAACACGTGCGATCACTTCGAATAGATATATACCCATAGTGAAAGTCTTTCTGCAGTATCCGCGGCACGCAACATATCAAGACTTTCCCCTCTTTCTAAAAAGTCCAACTTCTGAATGAGCATCTGTCTCCTCCAAGCAGATGGCAATGCAGATGGTTTCTGTGCATTAACCTCAACTTTACTTCCTTGTTTTTCGTCAACCTACCATAAAGATTACCAACTCCGAATAATCATGTAATTCCCAGAATTACTTGTTACCCAAGAGGATGGCGCGTGGAATTCGTAAGTCTTCACTGATGCACACTGCCGTCAGCACTAACTAAAGGTCGCCGTCAAATCCGTCAACTTAATATGATGCAAGAGCTGTTACAGGTTTGAATTTTGTACCTAAGTGGAACTTCTGGCGCATACATTTAGATTCGGGCCCAAGTAAATCAGCGTAATCAGCTTGTCCAACTGTGCGTAGTCATTAAGAATAGCGCAGATATCATCAGATATGGGGACGTAATAACGCCGCCTTGTTGCAGCGTTAATGTAAAACTTAGTCGGGTTCAACAATGATGCATCTGATTCGAAGAAAATGCGCGGATGCAGCTTTGTTTTCTAAAAAACGTAACTTCATTTGACGAGGTCCACTACGCTGGATATTGCTCAAGCTGAACAAGGTGTCGTAAATTTCAATGAACCTCAACAAAAGTTGGTCAGTCAGCGGGCCATCTTTGGAATGACGGACCGATGTGCGCATCTCTAACTGGAGTGTGCCGCAGAATTGAGCGAGATGAGCGTAGTCCGCTGGGCCCAAGTCGGCACAAATCGACTGTGCCTAACCCGTCTATCGGACCATGCCATGAAAAACTTTCTAGATATTTTAAAGCCGTGCACGCAGTAAAAGGACAGAATATATTGTCGGTATTCAGAGACAGCGACCGAGTTGCTCACGTTTTTCTTCCATTCGAATAAACTGCGGACAAATGTCCATTTTATCGGATATACCACCTTCCTTTCGGCATTTGAACCTTCATTCCACTAGTTTTTGGGTTTTTATTCTGAACTACGGACCAGACCTGATATTTATTTTCGAATGAGTGTATTTCGCCAATTTCACGCAATTTGGTTTCAAGGAGAACATAAGGTTGACTGTTGTCGGTATTCAGAGACAGCGACCGAGTTGCTCACGTTTTTCTTCCATTCGAATAAACTGCGGACAAATGTCCATTTTATCGGATATACCACCTTCCTTTCGGCATTTGAACCTTCATTCCACTAGTTTTTGGGTTTTTATTCTGAACTACGGACCAGACCTGATATTTATTTTCGAATGAGTGTATTTCGCCAATTTCACGCAATTTGGTTTCAAGTAGAACATAAGGTTGACTGTGCCTCCCTTGTGAGCCCCAAGAAGAGACCGGTCGTGGACTGTGTAAGAATTTTCAACAACCTTAGGATTGTTGTGCATTTCGAACAGATCTGACACTTTCACAACCTTTCGGTTGTTATGCCCTTGTTTGGCGAAAGACAAACAGATCCGTAAATGAGCTATCGGTAAAGCCACTCTATCGCCGTACCGCAGATTGAACAAGTGATGCGTCAAACTTCAAACTGGTTGCTTTTCGCGGCATGGCTGGTCTTGAATGGGTAAAACTCGATCGAATTTGCTTTACCTGTTGACTGAAATGGTGATAAGTTCGCAGGTGAAATTGTCACCCTCCCGTACGGCGGTTTTGTTTCTGGTGTTGGTGGTTGCGGGTTCTGCTTCTGTCTGGATGTGTACATCACGTGGTACGTGGTCGATTACTGAAAGGCTGATAGCACGGAGAATCACATAAACTGCTGCTTGAAATGTTTCTCTGACGCAGGCTTCCTATAGAAAGGGGAGAATTTAAGCGTTGCCAAAACCGCTTACTTAAGGTGTCTTGCGTTTATGTCTCCTGCAAGTTGAATTACATCCACGAGCATATTTGTTGTTGTCCGCTCTCATCTCTGGAACTCGTATGTCCTTGTTGGTGCGCGTTGTTTTCCTGTGGCACTTTGTGCACCATAACGCGGCACACCATGTTTTCACTGAACGTCTGATCTCGTTCGTGGCGAAATGTGCACACTCGGTACCAAAGTACAAAATGTTCCGCACGTATGAGGTGAATACTTTCGAGTCGTCTAGCCCTCCCACGATGGTCTATACAGATAATGAACGGTTACGACTAATCGGCAGTTCTAACCGCATCTACATTGCTGTCCGTGCTTTGTACTCATTGTACCTGGTGACCAGTGTTTATGGTGGTTCAAACCTTATGCGCACAATCTGCTGTTTGTCTGTAAGCACCATGAGTTATTTCTACAAAAGGAGAATTTTGCGCGGCTGGTCCCGTCGACCCGTTTGTCTGTTGAATGTGTCCGTTTGCCTGTTTACCTACCCGTCTGATAGGTCACTAGGACTGCTCCGTCACGGCTGTGTGCAGACTAAGCAAATTTGAACTAAAAAATACATAAGTAGTTCAGGACTTGAGGATCATCTGGTACTCCAGAAGACTGAAAGACTATTAATCACGCGCACTGAAACGGGTTTAGTCTGAGTTTTGTAAGTAATTAAATCCTTCCAGCGTTCGGTTCACCGTAGTTAACATGAAATTCCAATTTTCGGTAAATACTTTCTAACAAAATGTGTTCCAAATAAGTCATTTCGCTATAAGGATGTTCGCAGTGGTGGTTCACGAAGTTCCAGCTGAATGCGATGGGTGCGGATCGCCAACTCATTATCCGGGTCTCTGATAAATAACCCCTATATGGTACTTGTGAGTTCTCAGCTGCGTACCTCCGATCGGATTGAGGGTTAGTATTTTCATTCCTACACAACCCATAAAGAGGTACCCGGTGAACAGAAGGGATGCCCCTCTTCCACGGTTTAGCAGGCAACATCGAACCGGCCTCATCTTCCCCACAGTTAGCACGAATCTGAGAAAACCGCGGTGGAACAACAACGGTACCATATTTCATACAACAGCCAGTGATTTCTGAACCAGTCCTTTTATGGGGCGATTTCGACCAGCTGATAACTCGGTTGTCCAAGCGTACTAAGGGACCATCTGGATGTTTTCATCTTCGGTATATGTGATTCATCGCCTGACGAACCTTACATTCCTATAGTCACTCTGTACCGTCCAGGTTAACTCGCTATCATCCCATGTGTGCTAGAGTGCTGCGACAGGTACGCATCTGCTTTTGTCGTTACCTTATTCATTTTTATGAAAAAACGCCCTCATTTTGCAATCGAGAGGAGCGACGACCGATTTCAAGCCAATTCCACGGATTCAACCATAGATCCGGGTCGCTTGGATCCAGTTGCTGAGATATACTCATGTAAGCTTGTTCAGGACGTGTTCAACCTAGTAGAAATGTTTGTACGAATTTCAAATAAGCTCTTCAATACACAAGATAGATTGGAGCTAGGAATTCAAGAGCCAAAACTCTTCGGAATCACTGCCCTCAGTGACAGATAATAAGGAATGTCGCTTGTGATGACTGCTGCCAATTTTTCGCATTTAGATGTGACCTACCTTACAACCGTTTCGAACTAAAAGTGCACCTATTTTCCTAGATCGGCCGATTTTCTAGCTTTTCTGATTAATCGAGTCGGTCAACTCCCGCTCATTGGTTGATGTCTGTTGGTACGCTTGATATGCCCACCTTGTGCAAAACAGCCACCGCTGTATGTTGAGACAGAATAGCGGCAATTGGGAAAAAGTATGCTAGTAGCATGCTCCTGTTCGTTTTTGCTGTTGTATGTGCGGAAAACTGCGCTTGGGAATGACTGTTGAATGGTGTGTCAGCTAAACAGGCACGATGTCCTCTATGAGGACTGTCCATCAGCTCTTCTGATGATCTGACCTCACCGGCGTCCCTATTGGAATGGCTTAATCAAATGCGTCGTCAGTATGACAGTCACAAGAATACTTACTGAGATGACACCGTTGAGGCGAGTTTCCGGATCATTTATTTGATATTGTATTACGGCATTGCGCGGACATAAAAAATATAACAAGGCCTGAACCAGCAGCAGGTTGTCTGGACCAACTCATGCTCCGTCAAGTGTTACAGCAACGACATACGTCGCGTAATTTTGACCTTTCGTTCGACTTCGTCGGAAGATTCGTTCTTGTAATCGTTTTTGCAAAGGGTGTGAGTCAGAATCTCATACCGTTTGTGCTCACAAGCGTGTGAGGGTCAGAGCACATGCGGAGCTTTGCGAAGTTTACCTTACAAGCGATCGTGTCCGACAGCGTCCACTCTCACAACCTTGCCGTTATGATGATGACCGCAGAGGAGATCAGAAGGCACGATGTCTAACTCTCTGCGAACCAGAACCCTGTTGATCTGTAAGCTGTTCTGATTATTGGGAAAAAAGTATAACCGTTATTATGAAGACTGGTCAGGGTCACCGAATCGTCTGCCATATGCTGTTGAACCCAGCAGTGCTTTATCTGTCCCGAGATTCCACTGCCTCTATTGATGGTTGGGCGGATGAGGTAGACGCAAACGTTTCAAGGGGTGGAAGTGTGTTTGGCAATAGGCCCACCCGTGGCACCGAGGTTTTTTGGTCCTAAAGAGTGTGTCTATCACGCCGCAGTACGTGTTGTCGTACGGCTGCCAGGTTTGGCCTTAGAAAGCGTATGGTTTCAGATAACTTAACTGGAGTCAGTTAGAATCAACGAACTCACAAGGAGAGCGGCAGACGAGCGCCTGGTGAAGCACCACTTACTTCACCAGTACTACGAGCTGCGGCGGTTCAGTCTTGTGCTACGTATGCCGATCCAGAGTGGTGCAGCCCGTGTACTTCCCACCTGCAAGCCGCGGCATCCATAATCTCAATCTATTGAAATGCTCAAGTTGTCAGCACTGTGTATGTTTGTGGTAGACCCACACCAACCCCCTTCTTCTCTTCATTAACGGTTTTCCTTTCAAATGTTCGGAACAGACATATGGCAGCGAAACGCCAGTGAAATAGACTGATGTACATAAACTAATAACTGTTCATCAGTGGAACGCTTACGGTGCATACAACCAGGTAGCCCAAGCCCAGATAGAAGCAATCGAAAAGTTGGCATTATTGTCCGCGGTGATCATTATACCATCATGACTCGATAAAACGTCCTATTGAGCCCTATTGGCGCGAAGCTTGTTGAGAACGATATTTCAGTCAAAGTGAACTGAGACAGCCTTAAGAACGAGGAGAAACCGAACATGTATTCCGTTTTAGCGATCGGCAATTGCTCATCCCGACCGCAATGTTTAATTAGCATATGCAAGCGAATGCACGACAACGAACCAGAATCCCACTTTCAAGCAGACTTACATCCGTGGAGGAAGTAGTGAAGGCCTCCCATTGGGTTTGTATTACAGCGGTCTATACCAAAAAACTTTAGCTCGATACCGAATACAGATTAGGGCAGGAGTCCTCTGGATCCCCCCTGTCTGAGACACGAAAACCTGAAAGCGTTTGAGCTCTCGTGATTGGTAAAAACTGTGCGGTATATACGAATTAACTGTTTCCATCAAACAGAAACGGAGCAACTTAACACAGAATACGCCCGCGTTGAACAAACTTCCGAGTTCCGAAACAACAGCTACTACAGCGGCAGCCTGATCCTTTTTGCCATTATGCCACTGAGTATCCCTCAAACAAGCAAAAATAGTGAAAAGAGGATCTTTTACGAATCACTGGTATGATACTCAAAAAAGTTGTTCTCTGAATACAGTATGGGCCGCCGATAATAGTCCGTTAGCCAATCGGGTTCACGAAATCTGTATCGGATGATTTATTGGCTCGAGATGATCTTCGTTCACAGCATGATGCAAAAAATCTTCATTGTTGCTAACTTTCAAGTCTTCTGTAGATAAACAAACAAATGGGTACAAAAATTAGACGAATGGCAGAGAAGCACACGCGAAATCCCCCAAGAGCAGACAGGTCGTTTGAGACAACCATAACATAACCGACTTTAAGACTTCGTACAATGCACCAATACAAGGGAGAGACCCGTATGCTTGTTCGCTGTTCACGGTGAAAAAGTAATCCGGACGATGAGTCAAACGGTGTGGAATGCTCAGCCAGGTGTAGCTCGCCTATTAGCAACCTGGTTTAACCATCGGAATTAGCTTTCTGTAAGCGAAAACATCTTGCGGTTAGGATACAAAATACACAACTTGTAAGATATAGGAAATAACCTAACGACCACAGCAAGTAATTAGCATCTGGAGTTTTCGAGTACGATTGTCTATCACAGTTTCATCACATGTAAACCATTTTTAGCCATGACTACTCGTATTCAGTCAATTGGGAAAAAGCTTGGAACCGATTGAGAAGTCATTGTTTCATCAACGCAAGATTTTGACAACCACACTAACCGACAAGAGCCGTAAATTGATCTAGTGCGCTAATATGAAGGGGTCTTACTGATTAGTTCTCCGTCTGCCTTAAAACTTGGCCAACTAGGTGACCTGTGCACTTGGCCTGATGAAGCTTTTCTGTTAAAAGCGAAACATTGCCCAAATATAAACTACCGATTGTTTACCAAGCCCCTCTGAAGCTACTCGTTCTTTTACAAGGAAACCTGTATGCACAGTACGCTCTAAGGTACCGGAAGTACCAAGTGATCCGTCGCGAAAGAGTGAACAAACATTGTCCGGTTGAGACCCGCGAGACTAGAGTAACAGTAGCCCCACTAAATAATGTGGTGTTTACAGAATCTGGGGAAGTTCAGCACAATCTATTTTCCTGCTTCGTCTGTAATTTTTATGGCAACGAGTGCAGGAAAACGCCTATGAAAATAACTGAAAAATGAACCCCGATAAACGCCATCCAAATTGCACGGACTCATTACGAGGAATAATTCTATAATCAATGTTTCGACAGACTAATCGGATACGGATGGTTTTTTGGGATGATGGGTTGGTTGTGATGAAAAGAATGTTTGACAAAAAGAGTGGAACATTGAAGAGCTATAGACATATTGCGATTAGACAAAGGGCTCCGAGGCATGCACCGTTTGTACCATGCTGTTAAAATTCAGACAGACAGGTTTGTCATGGAAAATGTCAAATGATTGGTCTTTTTTCTAACCGAACAAATAGCTTACAAGCTGGTAGTGCAAATCTAAGGCGTTATCATTTAACTTTTTTCATCCATTTTCTTGAAACGACCATGCAGAACAGATAGACACCCAGCAGAACGCGCGGTGGGACATACTCCGAGGTATTTAATACAGATGTCGTCGGGAAAATTGTCGGGTCGGAAATGGGATCACAATTCTGTATTGCCAATTGCCCGACATCCGCTAGATACTGGCTCGTTCCGAATCTTGTGCAACAAAAGCCATAAATGGATAAATGTGCAAAAAATAACTGGCATTGATCAGACCACCTGCGAAAACTAACCAGCAAGTGTCCGTCCAACAATTTTTACTCTTCGTTTATTTAAGTGCGTGTTTTACTTAGGAAAGCAAGGGGAATCTTAATATATCCCAGCACGTCGACGACAATTTAACTTCATAGTATGTTGCGACATCGGCATCTGTTAACCAGCACTGCTGAAACTGCAACTATGTCGCACCGTCTTCTCACCCCTAAATGTGCATTTTCTTTCCCATATTCTGTGGTTTGCGGGAGCACACGACCAGATTGTGGCTAATCAGACCACAACAACCTAACACAAAGGTTTCAAGAGTTTAGGCATTGAACATTCGAACCTTTCTAGGATAGCCAGCGACAGTTTGCAAAATTCGAAGATCGGTTGGCAACCATGGTTGGAAGGACTGGGTCCGCCAATTTTACACCACGAACTGGCGAGCCACTGGTCTAAATTTACAGAGGCGCCATAAGATTCTACTGGCATTTACTGAACAAAGAGAAGCAATGGGTGAAGGTAACAATGTCTTCAACATGTCTTTATGATCAGTCTCTTGAAGGGTTTTTATCAGACCGGATATCCGCATGCTGTTGGCCGCTTGAGCCCTTGAGCAAGCAATATGGGCCCAACACAAGCTCCTGCTGTTCACATGTCAACAAAATAGCTTTGATTCAAAAAACTTCAGGTTTCACAACATCTCCATTACACAGAGTTGCGATGTACTCCTGTACACCAGAATGTTCAAAACTCGTATGAGATATCAGAAGCTCGACCTGATTGTATACCCAGTTTATATTTCACATGTCCTGGTAACGCAGTAGAGCAGTGACCGTCATTGACCTTTTCTCGGTACTTGGCTTTAGTACGATAGACGTCAGGAGCTCCACCTAACTGGGCGGAATTACCAGACGAATAACAGCTGCTCGACTCACCAGCCATTCGTCCTTGTATTGTTGGAAGGATATGGTCGGATTAGCCTTGTTTATCATCTTCCAATCCGGCAGTCGAACTGGACAGTCAGATAGCAGGTCGTTGAAAATAGAGGTTAATATCTGTGCCAAAAATTCAGAACCTCGTCTGGAAAAATGGAGGCCATCGTTGAAAAATTGGATCCAGTCCTAAGTCAAATAAGAAAGAGATGAGCACAAATGGATTACGCATCCGATACAGAGCCAAGAATCAGTGTAAGCAGAATGGTAACGAGAGTACAAAAGAGATAATCAGGTAATATTTCAGGAAGGTAGTTTCTCCAACAAAGTAAGAAACATACAAAACAAATCCAACTGTTCAACTGCATAGGAGGTATAGACAGGTATGAAAACGAAGCCATCCTAACTAGTCAATGAGGCAGACCAAACAGATTTCTACGGAACACAGTTCCACCTATGTACTGTTCAAGATGAGTGTCGTTTCATAAAAAGTAATCTAACGGTGTGCTCCCATTATGTTTCAACCTGGTGCATTCATTTCAAAAAACATTTTAAAGGTGACTCAACTGATGAAATAAGCAACAACCCGTTGGAGAGTCTCGCCTTTTAGGTTGGACACGATCCTACCAAATGAGCGAGCATATTGTATGCCTGACAGATAACAGTTCCATACACAACATTTTACCAACAAGCCAGGTCCGTCTATTGCACAAACTGGGGGATGAATGGAGCCATTATTTTTGGGTTCTGTAGTACGTATTGCGGTCGCATCATTCATAACAAACGTGGACACACATCAAGAGGAAAGAATGAGTGTTATCACCCGATGAACTAGACTCCACGAATGTGTTTACCCTATGGATATAACCACGTTAAACACCAAACGTACCGCTATAGACCGCAATCAAAAAGATTTGTTAGAATGGTTCGTGTTTTCTGGTGGTTAAAGTTGAACAGTAAAAGCTACTGGAACCATAGTATATACGGATTTTTTCGACCCATCGTAGTTTGAAGCCAGCGAAAAACGTCGTCAAAAACGTCATACGACAGCCAACTGCTTCGAATCAACTGATTAAGCAACAGCGCACTCAGTGGATGACAAAACATGTTTGCGATAGGATCACCGAGTTCAATAAGTAATTCAGCCAGTACTCAACCATTCTCAATCCACATTGAAAACCCATAGAGTTCCCAACGTGCGAGTTGATAAGTGGGATGTACCTAGCCACACCACTTTCAACTTCGCCAATTCCAAACAGTTCCAGTTGGCGAAACAGCACACAATGTGTAGTTGCATCACACAGGTAGATAGTGGATAATGGAAAACTGTCCGACTGTTCACAGCATGAAAGCGTAAGATGCCATGTGGCTCTACCAGGAAGCCCACAAAAGTTATGCCCGGCGGGTGAATACCAGTTAACTTGTTCTGCAGTATACAGCATGATACAAACATCGGATATAACACTTCGGAAAATACTCAGCATACGAACGCTGCAAGTTCAACGACGGAAAGCCAACAGTTAGCGAGCAGTGAGTAAATGTCTGACGTTTTGCGCAAACATGGCTTTGAACAAGTTGACGTAAGGGAGCCCCTCGTTCACAGCAACTTCCTCACACGCTGCGGCGTAAAATGGGCAATTTTTCAACTCCCGATCGAGTGGTGTGCCTGTGAATAACGAAGGAAAAGAAAGTATGTTTGTCTGAGGAATTCGAGAAGCTAAGAGTGACTGAGTCGTAAGAAGTGACTCCTCACTGTCGCAAAATAAACACGTGCAGTCAGGCATACTACTACAATGTTAAGATACAAACTTCAAAAGAATGTTGGTCAGCTGAAGGAAAGCGATATTTGGAGAAGGGAAGGTTTTGGAAATTCCATGAGGTTTGTGAAATCCTAAAAACTGCAAACAAGTTAAATTGGTGACAGTCCAGCAAACGGCTTCGATGCATTAACAGAATCTACGAAGATAAGTCGGATCGCTGGGGGCATCAAAGAGTGCCAGAGCTGCACAGTTCTGGACCAGAGACCGGTAAACTACGCAAATGTTAACACATTCGGATATGACGTAGGACCCACGCGTCTTCATTATCTGATAGAAACGGCCCTTCCTATTTCATTGCGCCATTCAAAATATGGTGAGGTGCTTTCGAGAGAACAAAGCAATTACCTCATTTCTTATTGCCCAGTTCATAATAGGTGGGGAGACAAGACAACAAACTTTCACTATTCACCATCAGTGGTGTTGAATTAGCAAAGATCGGGCAGGATATGGCGAAGCAGAAAGGAAGAGTATGCTAGAGCTTTCCGTGGGTTCGTGATGTGAAGCTGAACTTTTGCATCCCATACCACGACAAAGTCCAATAACCATCTTTACACTCTAATACTTTCCAATGCAGCCGTTATAGTCTACATCTCTGACACAACAATGCCATCAGTACAAGTACACACTAGGATAAGGATCAGCTCAGAGATATTGGGTCCGACTAATCCTCCAGAAAGTCACCACAAAATAAAATGAGATAGTGATAAGTATGGTTGCACAGCGCCTGAACGCCGAAGCAAACAGCTGCTACAGTGAACGATTCTCATAAGTCAAATTACATATATTACGGCATACTCAGGGACCCTAGTTTTGTAATTCAAAACCTGGTAAAATATTCAAAAGCGCACTTAGAATGCTTAAATCCTAGTGGAATCCAGATGGGTCTCACACATAGAGAACCTCCGTTCGTTCAGTGGGGTGGAACCAGATGACCAAAGAGAATCAGATCACACTTCCGTACGAAGCCCAGGCTCCACCTGAAAACTCGTATAGTTATGAACTACAACACCACTTATATAGAATGTCTGAATCAGCGAGTCTCCACTGGACGCCATCAGCGAAAACCTCGAGCCACGTCCTGCAGTATTGGGTGATGTCAATAGAAAATGGGTGTGTATAATTGGTGCTTTGGTATCGCCGAAATCGAGCAGGTAAGCTGAAAAAGTCGACTAGGATGGCTTGGACATATTTTTCGCTGCCTACACACCAACATAATTATCATCATCGACAGTATGACATCAGTGTTCAACACCGATGCTTCACTGCCGTAACCAACATAATCAGAGTTGCCCTTGCTCCTAAACCGCACCAAGACTAGCGTTGCCGTTGAGGTGGCCAGCTAAAAACGTGGATACACACTGTTAAGTCCGATGTAAGGCGTCTGCCTCTGCAGGCTATCTACGGTCTACGCTATTGGAACCAACACCGGTTCGTTAAGTCACCAATGACCACCGCATTTGAGAATCTTTGATTCGAGACGCCCAGAAAGCCGGCTCATTTTCACGCAGAAAAAAATCGTTTAGCTGTAGCATACTTTCGGCGGGCTCGGGTACTGCCAGATTGCGCAAACCTAGACAGCCGAAGTCGAGAGACAGATGTCGGGTTCGAACCACGGACCTTCTGGTCAGTAAATTCGTGCTCCAATTGATATTTCTAGTTGAAACGTGCTAAACACTCAGTTGAGTAACACTAAGAGATGTGAGTGACTCGGACGATAACAGTAAGAGTATTTTTTTATACTGAAGGGGGTTATGCTCCCCAAGGGAGATGTTTTGATGCGTTTTGAAAGATTTTCTGCATAACCTATTCGGTCTCTACCAACAGAAGGGCTAGTCATACGTGGTGGCTACATGGACCGACTTGTCTTGCGTAAAATCGTTGCACTCATCGCATAAACGTACATGAGAAGCTGCTGAAGCTGGAAAAACAGCGGACTAAACTCACGTAAAAAATCAAACGAGCGCTTATCACCACTATCGCTAGAACTACCTGGTCAAATCCTCCCCAACGCTCACGAACATACATTTACTGATAGGAAACTAGTAAATTAGTCTACGAGAAGGGCAACCATCACTGACTCACCTTCCGCAATGTGCCGACTCCCCCATCTGGCTTCGTCTAAGGGCGGGAGGCTAATCAACATAATGTGGTCTTTTGGAATGCCAAGTTCCTATGGGAGATAAAAAGTAAAATTCAAGGAAATTGAATATGTGACGAAAGTAGTATCCAAAAGGCCTACATGTTGCTGTTTTTAAAGATTTGCTCATTACGACGCAATAAGAGATGGAAAAGCACATTCCCCATAACATATTGGGTTATACAGGCTATTCAGAACTGATATTCAAAGTCAACACCAGGGTCTATTTAAGTCATATGTAACATCAACTGGACCGCGGCTACATTAAGCTCTGTGGTGACCGAAGTCATATACATCTACATGACGGTATGACGGAGTAAATCGGCATCGCATTATCCCCGTAGAAAGTGATCTCAAGGTTTTCATCAATGTTAGCACATTGCACTTTATACGAACTTTGCGAACATGAACTGCACGTAACCCTGATCCCCACCTTGATTCCTGTAAAATCAACAGGCAATGATATTACCGCCAACCCGCAACTGGCTTCCACCTCATTCGAAATCACGTGGTAAATGTGAAGCAAAATTAAACCATTCATGGACGTACTTAGTAAAAAAAAATCATAGGAAACTCAAGGGCAAATGGGTGTCAGTAGTCACACAATTCGGCTGGTAGAATCTTTCCTGTCAATACAGAAAGTCCGATTAAATCAGTCGACTCGATAAATTCTTCGCTATTCAGCCTCTCTGTTCACCATCTGAGATCCAAAATGAGAGACAATGGTGATTCAATTTCGGACCGGTTCCTACCATACCATAGTCCTATTACTTTACTTTTCCTCATATAGCGGTGATAACTGGTTAACCCAGTGATCTGACTACCATTAGTTAACCAATTACGGAGCCATTATGAAGAAGATTTCGATAAAATCCTTGTTATATTCATCCCAATAGGTCTTAAACGTCCATTCGGCTCTATGTTCATTAACACAGAGCTACGGTAGATCGCACAGGGAAATCTGATCTCAAATGCACCAAAACGGTATTATTTCAGCAGGTGTGACTGCAGTTAAAATGTCTTACAGTTAGATAGCTAACCATTGTTTTCAAGTTCTCCTTGTACTCATCAACTGGCACATGCTGCTCCGCGTTACTCGCATCATTTGCGCCCAAGAAGATGATAAACATACGACACAATGCCACTGACGCCCGGTCAGGGTACAGATCCGGCAGAATCTGACGGCACATACGTGTGTTATACCCGGAGTATCCTCGACCGATTATATCCACACGCCTGAGGGAATTTATAAAAAAGAAGATGCGTGCAAGAGATGGGTTAGAGTAATAAGAGGCGGGTTTTCTGGAGAAAAAACGGCAAGTGCAAACACATATGCAGGAGGGAAAACACCCTACAAGACAAACGGACATTCTGTCTACAGATTCGTCACCCAAGGAGCCAAATGACGTCGGACTACGTAACGTGAACTGGTTGAGTGGAAATGTGGTGCTGCATGATGCTAAAGTACGAGTTGATCATAGGGCTGATCACTTGCCCTTGGCCGAAAGGTAACATGTTCAGACACTTAACCGGGAGTTATGACTTCGAAATTCGTGGACGATGTGCACATCAGGTAATCCCCGACAAGTTTTCAGCATAAATTGACTTCCTTCACAGGACAAAATTCTAAATGAGACGCGAAAATGCTCCCGTTACCTACAAAACAGCATACAGAATTTTGAATGGAAACAAATCACTCCCGTTCAACTGTGAAGAGCGCACTGTGATGTAGTGCTATCTACTTCGAAGGCCCAGGCGTCCCTGTGGATAGCTAGCTCTACGGCTACTTGGGGTTATGGCGGTTGGTAGATCTTATGATCAAAACTACTGACCCATTCGATTCCTAACAGGAGGATTGCAAGCTAAAGTTCGTTTTTTTGGGGGACTACTAAGAGCAAGTTGTCAGATATGACAAACATGGATGAAGAACGCACACAAGTGGCATAACTTTCCGGTTATTCACAGTAAAATGACGATAGTCTTTATTCTATAACGTATGAACACTCACTCATTTGTAGTGTGCATCCGAATGATTGAAAGCGTCGCTAACAATAATGGATGAGTCTGTCACGCTCTTAATGACAACTGACCGAAGGGTTCTCCCTGGTGAGTTATCTGATCGCCCACTGACGCGCAGGAAAGTACATGTAAACGCGAACAAGTCCACAGGTGAAAATATGGGCGCTACGTCGTGAATTCAGACATGTCTCAATATTGTAGCTAAAAATGCTCCTACCCACCATCTCAACGGAAATCTGTATTTACGTTGCAATCAACTACATGTACCAGTGATGAGCTCTAGCGGACCTGGTAAATTTGCCTACGAGCGAATGAACCGGATGCTCTCAAATGTTGTCGGGTACTCGTATAGAGTACTGAACCTGACCTGAACTGATTATCCATCCACCCATTGTTTTAAAAGCAATGAACTCCGGGTGGTATTCGATTCGTTCGCTCTAGCCTCAAGCAGGAATGAAGAAGTGAAGGCATTGTACGATAAGCGTCCCCACCCAATAACCTATTTCGGCCAACCTAGCCGTCCACCATCGATTCTCAAATAGGATTTAAGACACAAGGGCCATTCAGGCATAAGAACCATTCAGTAATGGTTTGTCGCCTAAATACAGATAGGCTCCCTCAATGGTAATTACTGAACAGTTCCTCGTACAGCCTGTACGATTTTTACAGCACGTGGGCAGACTATTAGGATGAGTACGTCAAGCAGGTCTTTCTATTCCTGAAGATCATCAAAAATCGGATTCTTTGTGCCACAAATACACCGAGAACTTGGTCAGTCGTCTTTGAATTCTTTAGATTGACAGACTATCCCTAGAATGAGCACTGTTGGAAGTTTGAACCAGTCAGCATGAGTAAGTCTGAGAGCAGAGGGGGAAATCGAGACAAATAAAGTTTTCATCCAAATGATTCATTGTTAGTGGCACAAATGACGCGGATCGACCACAGGAAAGCAAATCACAGACTGAGTCTGTAAAGCTGTCAAGATACTGCGCAGGAACTGAAAGCACTATTCTAGAACTGTTATTTTCGAATAAAAATGGTAGCTACCATCTTTGTACAAATATCACAAATATTCTCATTTCTTGAATCGCAAATAAGCACTAATATCCTAACAGTGGTATTGTTGTCAATTTTGGGCATGACGGGCGATTTGAGAGAGAAACCAACATAACAAATGAAAGCGTTCCACAAAGGAAACACTGTGCCTCTGGATCGGTCACTAATCTGTTCGAAAAATTACGCATGAAACTCACCGAACGAAATTGTCCGCCAGGATGGCAAGCCAGCCACCATCGTAGCTCCATCCACGCTGAGGGGTTGGAACATCAAGGAGGGAAGAGTTGAGATGAGCACAAATGAACCCAAATAAAATTGCATTATCCACTGCCAACTGTAACAAAAAAGGAAACCCGCTTGATGTCCATTGTCAAAAGCTTTTCAATTTTATCGAGCCTGGAAATGACAGAGTGCATTTTCTAAGGGCCACTGACATTAAAACCTATCAGTTCTTAATCTACCGCTACGCGGTGATGTGCGAATATGGCGCCTCATAAACTTATAGGGTCAACAAGCAACTTCCAGCCAACCAGTTGAAGAAAGTATAATGAAATACACTTGCAGTCTAGCACGAAAGCGTTCTCAAAACCCAGCTCCCATCCCGGTGACGAAGAAAGTTTATTGGTTAACGTTAGCCAGTTGGTCATCAGATGAGCGTTCAATACGATGGTTTAAACTGCTTAGTTGATTTGACAAGCGACGGATCAACAGTTGAGCAGGCTAGACTAGATGTTCAGCTGTAGCACCCTCTCGGTGCCTAGCTGCCATACTACCAGAAGGAAGCACGAGGGCTGGGATACTGCCAGGTTACCCAAGCCTAGACAGAGGAAATCGAGAGGCGGAGGTCGGGTTCGGACCACAGACCTTCCGGTCGGTAAATTCGCGCTCTAACCACTTGAGCCATTTCGCCCCTAACAGTTGAGTATATTGGTGGTTTTAAAATTCTCCCCTTCCATTCACAATCTGATCTTAAGCTCCTGGGTTTACACTGGGTTGAAAAGGATAGGATAGCATCACCCGCGGCTCGAAGCAAACCGCATGTTTCAATGCCCATACTGCACGGTGGTTCACCAAAATATTTCGGTGTGATAGGGATGTCCGTAAAACAATTCGTACGTAAGAGGTCGTGGCACCTTGGTAAGTCTAGCCGATAGTCCTGACGATAGTCCACTACGTAAAAACTAATCCGACATACACTGTCCGCTACATAAACAATAAAATCCACACTATGGTCAATCACTCAATGTACGATCACGTAGCGGAAAACATTTCGTGGTATACCAAACTTCGCACCCAAGAAAGAACGGTATCGAGATTATTCACGGCACCACTCTCCTAAAGCTATAGGAACACGAATACCGCAAAAGGTCGAATCAGTTAGCACCATAGTCAACATACTACGCTTTTCCAAGCAGACAGGATTTCCTACAACACCAGTAGGGCAGTGAAGCACCGGTGTTGAACACTGATGTCATGCTGTCGATGATGATGATGACAACACCAGCCGAGTCGGCCCCATATTGGCCAAAGGACCGGTCTGTTCTGTGGTCAAACGCCACCTGGAACATTTTCCGTATTTTCCCTGTGTGGATTTTTGCTCGTTCATCACTTTTCGTACATAATCATAACACGTAGTCGATTATTGTTTAAAAACAATCTGTTCGTTCGAACAGCTTTCTGCACAATAAAATATCGGGTCTTATGAGAACATTGAATAGATTTTACACCATGATCAAGAGGATTAACGCCAAAATGAGATGGTCAGCCTTGTGAAGCTTCCAGTAGTAAGACAGCTATCACGCGTGAGTGCTGCGGGCTGAATGCTTTGCAGCTAGAAAAAGGGCGCACATTACACTTCCAGGTAGTCTTTATCTAGATGTAGTCTATTTCCGTTTAAACGGTAGTTGGGAAAGTTAGCAAACTCATACGGTGATATCTATCTGATAGAGACATTTAGGCCAGTGGATGTATAGTAACCTGTCTAGGCTTGGGAAACCTGGCAGTATCCCAGCCCTCGTGCAACCTTCGGGTGGCATGGCAGTTACGCACCGAAAGGGTGCTACAGCTGAACGATTATTGGTTATTGTTGTATAGTAATACTAAAATTTGAAAAGCAAACAGAGAGAATTTTATTGTGTAAAGGGACATAGGCGAAACACTCACCTGTGTCAGCGAATCGCCGAAACATATCATTTGTGGCAAAGCTGGAAGGACCGACATTTTGCCCCCAGAATCAGTCAGCCTTGGGGCGAAAGGGTGACCAGACTGATAAGTTACCGAAACGAACAATAAACCTACGAAAAATCCTATGAAAAAAACATAAACATTTGAAATGATTGCCGGTAGTATTTCAACCCGAATCTATGTGAACCATCGGCCCTAAAACTTACGTCTTGGTACGTCCATATGTCCAAAAAGCACCAATACCCCAGATTGTATCAGTAAAAACCCGTTGTCTTGACGTGGAGGTCAGGATTCTGGAACTGCACTGAGCTTATCACATGCATCGGTTAAAAAAATCCGCTCCAGTTGGAGTAATCAAACTGCATATCTCCATCTGGTAGTAGCTACGGCAGTTTGCTATGCGGCAGTGTACATCGGTAAGCGGATATACCTCCAAAGGTGTTCCTCTCATTGAATAGATCAAGCTGTCATGAAATTAGACAGTGGATTAGCTCGAAAAATTGATCCAGAGAGGCATGCACTGTTCTCGCGATGCACTGCGAGGAATCGTAGATGTGAAGACCATGTGTGTTACAATTGCATCAGTATCCCCGAACGTTTGTTGTGTTCTGTTTCAAACGTGAGCACAAAACTGGGCATAGGCCTTTGAATTAATCCCGGTAATCGCTTATGACGATATCCAAGCGGTCGGCTAACGCATGGATTCTATAGACCATATTTCGAAGCCGCGTCGCAGATCCCAGAGCATTCGCAGTTCAACTTTCACCTCACAAGTGAACCCTACCTGCGGTCCCAAACCATCTTGCACTCCAGCTCAATAACGCTTCAAGCATGAAGATATCTATACTACAGTTGCATATAATGATGAATCTGCGGTTATGGCACGAATTTATTGACCGGGAGGTTCATGGTTCGAACCCGATTTCCGCATCCCGACTTCTAGGATTGGACAACCTGGGAGTATCCCAGCCCTTGTTCTTCCTTCGACTGGCATAGCAGCTAGACACCGAAAGGGTGTTACAGCTGAACGATAATCTTTATGGTTTTTTAGTGATAAAAATAACCGTCCAGCTGTCACACCTACAATGCGCAACTATCTATCCCACCTCCCCGAATGATCGGTGAACGAAACTGTGGCAGCTACAACCACTGTATGACAAGTGTGTGGTTGCTACAGCTGATAATAATAATAATAATAATAATAATAATAATAATAATAATAATAATAATAATAATAATAATAATAATAATAATAATAATAATAATAATAATAATAATAATAATAATAATAATAATAATAATAATAATAATAATAATAATAATAATAATAATAATAATAATAATAATAATAATAATAATAATAATAATAATAATAATAATAATAATAATAATAATAATAATAATAATAATAATAATAATAATAATAATAATAATAATAATAATAATAATAATAATAATAATAATAATAATAATAATAATAATAATAATAATAATAATAATAATAATAATAATAATAATAATAATAATAATAATAATAATAATAATAATAATAATAATAATAATAATAATAATAATAATAATAATAATAATAATAATAATAATAATAATAATAATAATAATAATAATAATAATAATAATAATAATAATAATAATAATAATAATAATAATAATAATAATAATAATAATGGTATGCAGCAGTAGGAACACTAGGTTTTTTATTTGGGGTTGCTCTACAAACCCACAATTTGGGGAGATGGAGTAGGTAGCTGCGTATTGGAGGCGGGAATTGACATAAATAGAGGGTAAATACAAGGTTGTCAGTAGAGCTTTAATTGGGGAGATAGGGGAGGGAGCTGTGCATTGAAAGCAATAGCTTGGATACATGAGCGCCATTAAGGGTGCGAATGGGCCGGGTCTGACAATGTCTTTAACCATTCATGTGTCCCGTCTCGCGGTTCCCCTCCAGGGAGAAGTCGATGACCAGTGCGGCTGAGTTTGCTGGTAATTACTTTTATAATTTTGGTTTTTATACTGCCAAGTCATTGTTTGACCGCCCTGGCTTGTTTCCACCGTTCACTTGGTTGTGCGGAAAGAACCCTTCGAGGAAGTCCATCGACTGGTATACGCAGACGTGGCCAAGCCATCGCAACCAATGAAGTGGTATCAATTCACCAATTTTGGGCGTCATTTCACCCGGAAACTATCCGACGTACTTCAGCATTGCGAATCCGGTGTTCCCATCACACTTGAGCAATGATGCGAAAACATCGATCCTCAAACACTGAAGTTGTTTCGAAGTACTCAGTGCGCAGCGGCGAGCTTTAGGATCCATACAATGAAATGGAGCGCACTGTAGAACTTTAAACGCGACCCGTGACGGATAAGCTGATGTTACGCTTGCGCCACAGGTTCATGAAAGCTTCTCTGGCCTTCCCAATCGGGATAGGAACGCCATCATTCTCGAAAACACCGGGACTGATACAACTATCCAGGTAGGTAAGTTTATCTTCTATCGCAATTGCCTCCCTCGGAAGAAGGCGGAGGCATTTTACACTTTTCAGGTTTTCAGAGAATGCCAAACCGTGGGGCAACTTTATTTGGATGGATGTAGTCTGCGTCAAAGTGGCAGCGGGGCCAAGACCATACTATATATTTATCAGCAAATTCCTAGAGGCGATTCGCCCCACAGACATTAGGGGCTGGGAGCAAGTCATCCTTAATGGCACCATTAACGAATTCAGATTCGGCGAGCTGGCGATTTTTAGCTTACGCCGAAGAGGGGATGTAAAGCAAGACAGCCCTGCCTCACACCACTGGATGCAGTGAACTGAAGCGACAACTTTCCACAGACCTTCACATGTCTGTGGGAGTTGGCATAATGCCTCTTGAGGAAGATCGGGCATTTATGCTCCATAGACAACGCCGCAATACCTGGCGGTTCATAGAACCAAAGGAGGCTTTCAAGTCAAGGGAGACTACTATTGTTGGTTGCCGAAAGCAGTGTCGCTGTCGGAGGGTGAAAATGTGATCAGAGGACGCAACCAGCTCGGTTTCCACGGCTCTGCTCTTACTAGCCCGAAAAGTTTAAGAGACCGGGCTCAAGGTCAGTTCAACTTTCCCATTGTCGAAATCCGCCTGCTTCAGTAATTCAACTAGTCAGAAATAAGTGAATGACATACTCTCTCTCAGAACTCAACCCCAAATTTTAGTTGTCGGATAGTACGGTAGTACGCCAAGTGCGCCTGGAGCAACTGATTCCCCTCTAAATAGGCGATTCCCCATCGGGATCAGTTCGTGTTTCGGAGGTGAGTTTTTCTTCTGAACACCATTCGACGTACCACCAAGCTCGGCAATCCTCCAAAGACACCGATGGTCATAGACTGAGTATTTTGACGTCCTCGGCTTTCATCGGTCACGTTTCAGATCCGTATTTTGAACACTAGACTTGGCGGTCAGGTTGATGTCACGACTACGCCACGAGTGACGCAGGTTCACAAAAGCTGGCCTTCCCAATCCGGATGAAAATATCACCTCTAGCGAGATTACCGGGACCATACAACTGTTGAGGCAGACAAACTTGTCTACTATCTCGATCGGCTCATCCGCAAGCATAAGGTTAGGTTCCGAGCGCACCTAGTCTTGCAGCAGCACTTTACACTGTCCGTGCTAATCGCATGCCAAACCGTGAGGCGGGCTGACTGAGATTATTTCCTATCGCTCGCAATGCCATGGGATCGTATCCACGAAAAATATGCGTCGTCTGTGTACTCGATATTTGTGAGCGAACGCACCGGGAGCATTTCGACCCTGCATGCACCAGAGGTTGATAGCGAGTCTTCCATGATCGCAACAATGACGGGTTGAGGTGGACAGGTGGAGGAGGATAGGCCTGCCTGACTACTAAATGTGATGAACTCAGAAGAGCGCTTTCTGCAGACTTTCACACGGCCTCGGGAGTCCATATACTGCGCCTAATGGATGGTCAAGAATTTATGGGGGACACTTGCTCCACCGACGCTGCCATAGTGTCTGATGGTCCATAGCTTGCAAATCGATAAACACAACCACTGTTGGTTTCTGGAGGCAGTATCGCCGTCCCAGGATCCGTCGGATGGTGAAGCAGGACAGCACCCAGCTTGGTCTTCACCGGGACCGGATAAAAACCGTCCGGTCCTGGTGCCTTGTCACGTTCCAGTACGGAAATTTCATACAGTATTTCTTCTTTCGACGGGTGCTCAAGGCTTGCATTCACCCATATGCACTACCTCTATAGGCCATCGTAGGAAGACAGATGAACTCTTCTCCAAAGAGTTCGCCCATCCTTTCAATCAGTGTTTTTGCGAGTGAATTAATGAATTGTCTTTTTCGCTGTCTGTCTGTTTCGGTGACTATTGTTTTCCTATAGCCAGTCGATCGCATCTGATATGGAATATGGCTGCTTCCGGTAGCAAAAACCTTCTTCATCTCCCGAGGCTTGGATGTTCGCCAGATCTCTCGGTATTTCCACAGACTCTTCACCATTTGGCGTTTCGGAGATTCGCGCGCCGTCGTGCTCGTTGCTTCATGGTAGCCATTTCTTGGGTTCAATCATATATGGCAATCACGCCGAAATGCGGTGGTCTTGTGATCGATTTGAAGAGGTTGGACAGAGAGCACTGAAAGTTGGCAAAATAGATCCCTTCACAGTTTACCACGCTTCACCCAGATACCACCACCACAGTATGGGCTTACTGTGGAGAGTTGTTGTGTTAGCTCAGATCGATTCTATCGAGCTATGGTAGTTCTTCGAAGATATTGGATTGACATGCTTCTTGCTAACTGGTGAGGGCCTGAAGGAGAACGAGCTGTCATGCGTGCATGCACCATGGCGAGATCGGAATCAAGAGGTGTGCAACAGAAGGGACGGCTGTCTTGAAGTTTGCCTCCACCGGTGGCTGATGGCTGGAGCCGGCGACTCAATAGTCCGACCTGCTCGACTGCAGGTAATTGTGCTAACCCGAAAGCGAAGGAAACAAGGTATTACCGTCTCATTCCTAATGTGGCTACGTTCGGCCCCGGGCCCTTTGCTTTCAAGAGTATTTCCTGCCTATTGAACAACGCGCCCGCGGTCACGGTCAATCGAGGGGTGATCGAAGTGTTCGGTTTTCGTGGCCGAACTTTTCTAAGCTGTCCTTCCTCGAGAGAAGACTGCATCGCTGCTTCCATAAATATGGACATGCCGGCCGCCTGAAAGAAGCATTTCACTAACGTCCCACTCCGGTCGCAGCAACAGTACTAATTAACCCTAGGACTACGTGGTAGAAAGGTTGTTCGTAGTGCGGAGTCTCGCTGCTCTTGGTTTGACTTGTCCAATTGGGACTTCCTGGCATGGTTCCATCTTGTGGAACGGATCATTGCGGCGCTCCCGCCAGTCCATCACATCAAGGTGGCAGCTTTAGGTCGGGGTGTGCCTACGCCCCAACAGACCGTAGCTCTGATACCCCAGAAGAAAACTTGCCTTGAGTGCCATGTCAAGGCAAGCTAGCGGTTCATATATGATTGTCGTTTCCGGAGTTTTCAATGTAAAACTGAGCAGTATTACCGCATGTGAGACTTAAATGAGAGGTTGATATGGGATGAATTGGGTATGCACGTAAATAGCGAACGATCATTCCAAATATGTGCTGATTACAGACTACTTTCGTGCAGCACTAAACACCGAAATAACCGGGGTCTTCAGTTCAGCAATTGTCCTTCAGCAGCATATCATACCTGGGCCCAAAGTTTCTCAGATGTTCGTGTGTAACTGGAAAAAGGGAGCATAAACCAGGCGAGTGAGGAGAAATGGTGACAGTGCCCATTTCCAAGAAAAGCACAATCGAGAGCGCGGTGAGCAAACAGGGAACATCCTGAACAAACAGTCAGCCAGGTACACGAAAAGCAGCTTAGATGTTCCTGGATTTCAACGGCCATTCAAAACCGTCCACCGGTCAGTCGACACAAGCGTTTATGTATAGAAAAAAGTGTGGGAATAGGCGGGTTACGGACTCCCGAATTCAAGGGATAATACACAGGACCGAGGCTTTTGCCCAAGTGTCCCGGATCGATTTTGTTCGTGTCGTTCAGCGGCTGTCGTTTACCTAAAAGACACAAGTGAAAAAACGGTGCAGCACTGCTCTCTAAGTTTTCAGCGCTGGCAGTATGTTGACCAGCGCGAGTACCCGCATAAATAAAGTGTCCAATGGTCTCCAACCGGGTTCTAGAAGGAGCGTGGACAACCGTCGGAGGAAGGTTATTCCACGCATCTAATACCCGAAATGAGAAAAATTGTCTCCAACCGGGTTCTAGAAGGAGCGTGGACAACCGTCGGAGGAAGGTTATTCCACGCAGCTAATACCCGAAATGAGAAAAATTTTGCCTACTGAAAGTGCGCGCTCTGAGCTTGGGGATCTTCTCACCATGTCCCTGCTATGTGTTTGTCGGGCTAACGGTTGAAAGCCTGTTGGCCAAATCTCGTTCAAATAGGGCATAAGTGAGAATGAGGTCCCCTCGGAGGCGACGGTACTCCAGGGGAATGAGGTCAAGCAGCGCCAGACGCGTTTCGTAGTCCACGGACTTGAGGCCGGAAACCATTTTCATAGCGGCTCGCTGAACGCGCGAAATGAGGGTTACGGCTTCCGTGCGTCCTGAGTAGACAACTTGGTTGGCCTATTCAAGGAGCGGTCTGACGTAGGCCCCATTGAGTGTTTGAAATTCCATGCGAGTAGTACGGGAGAAGATGCGCCGAATAATCCATAGAACGGCGAATGCCTACTGGGCCGATTTCTCGTGATGCAGCGAAAATGGAATGTCTGGAGAGAGCCAGATACCCGAATCCTTTTTGGCATCTATCCTCGTGATGTCTATTGGTCCGTTCTTACCATGCACGACAAAGGCATCGCCGAGTCTCCTCTAAATGACACATGGACGCACTTTTCGTCATTCAGAGAAAGGTCCCAATCCAGTGACCACTGCTTTGCAGCGTCTACATTCACTTGGAAGACACTGGTATCGGAACTCCAGGGTTTCAAGTCGTCCGAAAAAAGTAAACATGGATTTGCAAGAACACCAGGAAGGTCGCTGACGTAGATCAGAAACAGCAGTGGTCCCAGAACGGAGCCTTGAGGAACTCAAATGGAGACCGGCGCTGGAGAAGAGTAGGTCGAGCCCATTCTCACTCGGAATAATCTGTCTGATAGGAACGCCTTGATCCAGTGAAGGATTTTCCCTTGAATCCCGTAAAACTCGAGTTTATAGAGCAGCCGGACGTGTGGGACCCCATCAAATGCTTTTGAGAAGTCGAAAAATATGGCCTCCAATATGAGTCCCTCGTCCTTGGCTTGGGTTAAGCTGTCCATAAACACTAGCATGTTTGTCACGCAAGAACGGTTTGGGAGAAATCTGTGTTGGGCTGGAGATATCAGGTTGCCGGAAGCGAGGTGACCTAGAATAGCTCGCTTCAGGATGCGTTCCATCACCTTGAACGGCACGTTAGGGAGGCTTATAGGTCTGTAGCTACCGGGCGATAGTCGGTCACCAGTTTTGTAGATTAGTGTGACAAGCAGAGGGAAGCCGGCCTTCGTCAAGCGACTGACGAAACACCAGGTATAAATGACTTGCCAGTGTAGACGACGCTTCCTTCAGAATCCTTGAATGGACCTCCTCGGGCGCCAACGCACAGAATGGTTGATCTTGTGCAAGAGTTGAGGACTGTCCTTCACCATGGAGACTAAGTCTGTTAGAGGCTGTTCGTAGTTACACCTTGGCAAGAGTGGATGTGACGAAGACGCTGGGGCTAAATATAGACCTGCACAGTGTTCCCTGTAAACCCCAGATACCACTGTTGGATCACTCATGGGTTCTCTGTTCCTGTTCCTCAAGGAAAACGCGGACGGCTGGTTTGTGCGACGATGTCTCGGGTATTTGAACAGTACATTTCCGTTTTTCCGAGCGAGGTCCAGGATGGTGGCTTGTTTTCGTATGTTCCATTGGCGGATTGCTGATCTACAGCGGTTCGGCATTTCACGAAATGCCAGCTCATCTTGCGTAACTCGTGTGGTCAACTTTTTGAAAAACAATTGGGACCTCTTTTCCGGAAGTCGCCCAATCCTTTTGGGCAGCCTGTGGCTCATCCGACTGCGTGCTGTTTTTCATGGATGGGCGATGTCCGCTAGATTCCGGCCGTAGTTCCAGCAACTAAGCCTTGACTCACGCCTGCACATGTAATGACCTGAAGCAACTGCTTTCCACGAACCTTCACATGTCTGTGGGAGTTGGCATAATGCCTCTTGAGGAAGATCGGGCATTTATGCTCCATAGACAACGCCGCAATACCTGGCGGTTCATAGAACCAAAGGAGGCTTTCAAGTCAAGGGAGACTACTATTGTTGGTTGCCGAAAGCAGTGTCGCTGTCGGAGGGTGAAAATGTGATCAGAGGACGCAACCAGCTCGGTTTCCACGGCTCTGCTCTTACTAGCCCGAAAAGTTTAAGAGACCGCGCTCAAGGTCAGTTCAACTTTCCCTATGTCGAAATCCGCCTGCTTCAGTAATTCAACTAGTCAGAATTATAGCGAATGACATGCTTTCCTTCAGAACTCCAACCAAAGTTTTATTTGTGGGCTTCAATCCAATGGTACATCACTGTCCGAGTGTATTGTGTCCTAGCAGTCAGGAAATTCCACACAAATCTCTGATAATGTTTGCTAAGAGCAATTTTAAATGCCTCCATGGATGAAGCATCATTAGGCGCACCCAAAGGAAGCTTCTAAGCTTTTACTTGTTTGGTGTAAATGGCTGAAATCACTCCACTTCGTGTCCCCTGCTGCCGACTGGCTAGGAAAACGAGGATCACCACTTTTCTTCATCCAAGAAACGTGATCCCGTGAGTACGAATCAGAATGTCTAGCGGTCCTCTGTTCTGGGAGCATGTTGAAGCATAAAAGCTAGAACTTGTCGTCAAATGAAAAGTACCAAACCTGTGTAGTGAGCCCTACTTATGAGCTGTTCTTCGTGTTCGGTTCACGTAAAAACACCAACCGAAGCACGCCCCTGGGTAGCCTGAACGTGTGCAGAGAACCGTGCCCCCAAAGCAACCATTTCTCATCTAGCAGGATGATTTTTAATGGTTCGAATTGTCCCGAATTTCGATCTCAGTATTTTCAGGGCATCCAGGCTGATATTTTTTCGCGGATTCGTGGACTCGTCTGCTGATACACTGGATCGAGTCATTTACTGAAGCTTTTGGGGCAGCAGTTGTTCGCGATTTGGTTCATATGAAATGCGTGGGTGAGAAATATCTTTGCGCCACGCTTCATTTTCTCAGTCTAGGACGGTAAGTAACAACACGGCCTGCAAGAAAATCACCTAAAAGTGATTTGAACTCATGCTACGCCAAATGTAGTGTGGGTAGTGTAGGTTTATTTCATACCGCAAATACTAAAAATGAGGAGGACGGCTACATGATGTAATCGCTGAACGAGTACCTCGCGCTTTTCATCCCGGGTCCGCTGGCTGCGAGGAAAGTCATCCAGCTCTCTGACGCGGCCATAAAGGCCATCGCGGCGTCTCCAGTGGACACGCGCTTAAGGGGAGCAGAATGATAACCTGGGGGTCCTTCTCCGGAAAAATCACGCCAACAAAGCTGGCATAGTCTATCCTTAGTACTGTTCTCATTAACCCTGATCACCAATCGTTTCACGCGGACTGGCTACGCCAGAAGGAAAGCAAGCGAACACTTAGGCTTCTAGTCACCATTCCTCCCCATCTGCCGTACAGAAGATCTTGGAGATGGCTGACAGCGTCTATCTGGGGATCGCCCTCTGGAGGCGCGAAAGCTGGGTCAAATAGATCGAGGGTAGAAACGCAAGGCAAGCCCCGCTTGGTGCCAGTTCAGCGACCCCGAACTCAGTGCCGAACAGTGTATTGTAATAGCCCCCTGTGCTCCCGAAAGCATGTCGACGCAACCGACTGAGTCTCCGGACGGTAGTTTCTATTCGGCCACTACAGACCCCTCGTCCACCAAAGGCAGCGATGCTCTGGAGTAGGCAAGCCTCACATGGAAGCAGCGCCGGAGTACGTAGATCTATCGGAGTTTATTTCCGTAACAGACGATAAAGGTGCAGCAATGAACTCATCACCAAAGTCACAGCCTCTGAACTGAACTGAGTCAGATGTGTATGGACGAGCAGAAAACCCACCCACAAATCAACCACATGCGTTGGCCTCGACACGCAGCACTCAGGGCCTCACAGAGACACATTTCCGATCAAACCGCACCAAAACACCCAAGAATCAAAGAAGGTGAAAGCTTGCCGCAAATCTTTGATCAGCAGCAAATCTGGCGGTCAAAAACGGGGTGCTGAAAGAGCTACAAACGGCAACGGTCGAAATTTTCGCCCGCAGGAAAGAAATCCGTCCCCCAAAGCCGAAAGGCCCGGGCAAACCGGGCTCCCACGGAACGAAAAAAACCTGGCAAGCGAAAAGTACCCCCAGAAACCACGAAGAGAGGAAGCAGAGAACAACGCCCCAGGAGCCCTTCGGAACCTCGGACTCAACTCCGGCGCGAAACTATTAAGTCTGCTAACCACCCCTGTCACTCAACTTTCGGCTTCCCAACCTCGGAGACAGCAGAGACAGTGCTGAAATGCTCGTCCACAAACTGCCTCGGCCTTTACAGCAAACTCGGCGATGTTAAACAGTCAGCTTACCTTGAACAACCGTCCATAATCGCACTCACAGAGACCTGGCTCACACCAGATGTCTCTGACGCGGAGATCTTGATACACGGTTACTCTATTTTTCGCGCCGACTCAAAACGAGAGCGGGAAGGTGGGATTGCCCTGTACTTACATGCGGCCCAACCAATCCCGATTGTCCTCTGTGACACCGAAAGCTGCACCATTTCGCGATGCACTGTGGGTTCGAGAAGGAGGGAATCGGACTCGCAGTCTGACTCTCTCCTGAACAACTCTCCTTCAACTACCACTTCACTCATCTCCTGCTGGTAGTTGACTTCAACGCCCCAAAGGCCTCCTGGGAGGATCTTCAGCGCGTCGGATCAAACAGACTTTTGCGACGGCGCTGATTTTAGTCGATCAACAGACTACTTGGACTCAACATGTCGTTGCACACACCAGATACCGCGCAGGAAAATTACCATGCCTCCTGGATTTGGTCATCAGCAACGAGAGACACTTCGTTGATCACGTAACAATTACCGCTCCACTGGGACATAGCGACCACTGTGTGCTGACCTTCGATTTCATCTGCTATTGGGCCAGAAATCCCGAGCCTCAGACGTGGTTTGAGACTGCTGCCGTGAAGACCTCTCAGAAGTGTTCATATTTCTTGAACAAGGTAAACTGGGACCAGCCTCAGTGAACGACCTATATAAGATCATTGTTCATAAAGTTCACGAGGCTAAATCGATGTTCGTACCATAGAAAACAGCACGCAGTCGGATGAGCCACAGGCTGCCCAAAAGGATTGGGCGACTTCCGGAAAAGAGGTCCCAATTGTTTTTCAAAAAGTTGACCACACGAGTTACGCAAGATGAGCTGGCATTTCGTGAAATGCCGAACCGCTGTAGATCAGCAATCCGCCAATGGAACATACGAAAACAAGCCACCATCCTGGACCTCGCTCGGAAAAACGGAAATGTACTGTTCAAATACCCGAGACATCGTCGCACAAACCAGCCGTCCGCGTTTTCCTTGAGGAACAGGAACAGAGAACCCATGAGTGATCCAACAGTGGTATCTGGGGTTTACAGGGAACACTGTGCAGGTCTATATTTAGCCCCAGCGTCTTCGTCACATCCACTCTTGCCAAGGTGTAACTACGAACAGCCTCTAACAGACTTAGTCTCCATGGTGAAGGACAGTCCTCAACTCTTGCACAAGATCAACCATTCTGTGCGTTGGCGCCCGAGGAGGTCCATTCAAGGATTCTGAAGGAAGCGTCGTCTACACTGGCAAGTCATTTATACCTGGTGTTTCGTCAGTCGCTTGACGAAGGCCGGCTTCCCTCTGCTTGTCACACTAATCTACAAAACTGGTGACCGACTATCGCCCGGTAGCTACAGACCTATAAGCCTCCCTAACGTGCCGTTCAAGGTGATGGAACGCATCCTGAAGCGAGCTATTCTAGGTCACCTCGCTTCCGGCAACCTGATATCTCCAGCCCAACACAGATTTCTCCCAAACCGTTCTTGCGTGACAAACATGCTAGTGTTTATGGACAGCTTAACCCAAGCCAAGGACGAGGGACTCATATTGGAGGCCATATTTTTCGACTTCTCAAAAGCATTTGATGGGGTCCCACACGTCCGGCTGCTCTATAAACTCGAGTTTTACGGGATTCAAGGGAAAATCCTTCACTGGATCAAGGCGTTCCTATCAGACAGATTATTCCGAGTGAGAATGGGCTCGACCTACTCTTCTCCAGCGCCGGTCTCCATTTGAGTTCCTCAAGGCTCCGTTCTGGGACCACTGCTGTTTCTGATCTACGTCAGCGACCTTCCTGGTGTTCTTGCAAATCCATGTTTACTTTTTTCGGACGACTTGAAACCCTGGAGTTCCGATACCAGTGTCTTCCAAGTGAATGTAGACGCTGCAAAGCAGTGGTCACTGGATTGGGACCTTTCTCTGAATGACGAAAAGTGCGTCCATGTGTCATTTAGAGGAGACTCGGCGATGCCTTTGTCGTGCATGGTAAGAACGGACCAATAGACATCACGAGGATAGATGCCAAAAAGGATTCGGGTATCTGGCTCTCTCCAGACATTCCATTTTCGCTGCATCACGAGAAATCGGCCCAGTAGGCATTCGCCGTTCTATGGATTATTCGGCGCATCTTCTCCCGTACTACTCGCATGGAATTTCAAACACTCAATGGGGCCTACGTCAGACCGCTCCTTGAATAGGCCAACCAAGTTGTCTACTCAGGACGCACGGAAGCCGTAACCCTCATTTCGCGCGTTCAGCGAGCCGCTATGAAAATGGTTTCCGGCCTCAAGTCCGTGGACTACGAAACGCGTCTGGCGCTGCTTGACCTCATTCCCCTGGAGTACCGTCGCCTCCGAGGGGACCTCATTCTCACTTATGCCCTATTTGAACGAGATTTGGCCAACAGGCTTTCAACCGTTAGCCCGACAAACACATAGCAGGGACATGGTGAGAAGATCCCCAAGCTCAGAGCGCGCACTTTCAGTAGGCAAAATTTTTCTCATTTCGGGTATTAGCTGCGTGGAATAACCTTCCTCCGACGGTTGTCCACGCTCCTTCTAGAACCCGGTTGGAGACCCATTGGACACTTATTTATGCGGGTACTCGCGCTGGTCAACATACTGCCAGCGCTGAAAACTTAGAGAGCAGTGCTGCACCGTTTTTTCACTTGTGTCTTTTAGGTAAACGACAGCCGCTGAACGACACGAACAAAATCGATCCGGGACACTTGGGCAAAAGCCTCGGTCCTGTGTATTATCCCCTGAATCCGTGTTCTTTTCTCATCTTCATCGATACCACCATAAACCGTTTACTCCCAGCCGCTACTGTCCATGGGATCGAATGGCTGCTAGGGCATTAGCCGAGTGAGGGTACTCTTCACTCAAACTGTCCTTTCCGCACAACCAAGTGAACGGTGGAAACGAGCCAGGGGCGGTCAATGACTTGGCAGTACATATACTAAAAGTATAAAAACCATTACCAACAAACTCAGCCACACTGGTCATCGACGTCTACCTGGGGGTGGGACCGCGTGAATGGTTGGAGACATTGTCAGATCCGGATCAGTTGTGCCCTTAATGGCGTTCATGTATCCAAGCTATTGCTTTCGATGCATAGCGCCCTCCCCTATCTCACCACTTAAAGGTCTACTGGCAACCCTGTATTTACCCTCTATTTATGTCAACTCCCGCCTCCAATGTACAGCCACCTACTTCACCTCCCCAATCGTCGGTGAATGGAACTGTGACAGCTAAAACTAATACAATAAGTGCGCGGTTCTTACAGCTGGTAATAATGATGATGTTGATAGTGATCCACACGAGGTATGGTTCGGAGTCAGCGATTGTCCAACTTTTAGTCCCGCTGATTGAACAGACCAGATTTCACAGTAAGACAAGCTGTTCTATGGCCTGATACATACGTCTTGAGGTTCATGGATTTATCCCTTGGACGTCATCGATGTCTCAAATCAGCAGATATGCCCGATGTCCTCCAGATCCATGCATAAACCTCAGGTGTCACGCTACACTCAGAACTAATACAACATCCAAGACATGGTAAACGCCTCACAACTTCGAGCAGCGTCAGCAAATTGTAAGCGGCGTGCTCAATGTCTTCATGTCCAGGATAATCACACTACACTTAGCGAGTAAAAAATCATGCCAAAGGACGGGATGAATTTCGCCATTTCATCCAAAAACACCCTCGCATTCTTCTCATCATCGAGAACGAGAACGATGTCTGCATATCCCAGATCGACAAGGTTTTCACCAGCTGTTTTCTGAACACCAGAGTTTTGAAAAACTTTTAGCATTCGTCTCATCTTGTCCATCAATAAATTAAATTAGACTGCTGAGAACGGGCACCCCTGACGGAAGACACACGCGCGGAAGCTTTTGAAGAGCCCTTCATATACTCTCACACGCCTGGAATTCGGAGAATACAAAAACATTACGTCCTCAATCGTCCACAAGCTTCTATACTGGGTAATCGCGTTGAGAAGAACATGCAGTTCAACCTAGTTGGATGCGACTTGGAAATCCAGGAATACAAAGATTTGGGTCGCTTATTTGTATGTCCTTTTTCCACTACCTGGTAGGATGTGAATTTATGGTCAGAGCAGTTTCTGTCAGGCCAGAACCCCGCCTTTCGAGTCATTATTTCACGAGCCACCACAAGACGTTTAATTGACGCTAACAGTCTCCTTACGACCGGGGTTAAGCTAATTCACCCGCGGTTATGACAATCACTGCGAGCCCCTTTTTTGAAAATGAGCGTTATCAATGACTCGCCCGTTGTGTGGGACAGTCTCCTTTTCCAAAACGCAGGCAGGCAGATCAGACAAGAGCTGTCTGGTTACTTCACCCCATATTCGAACAACACGGATGGGAGGTCCTCTTCACCAGAAGCTCCGTGTCGCTCGGGAGAACATATGCAGTCATAAACCTCCGACGCCGTAGGGACTCCACGTTTACCGTTCAGGGTTCCACGTCAGTTGCAGGCTCCAGACGAGTTGCAGTTATTGGCCACGCTAACCTTTCGAAGTATTCGGCCCAACGCTCGAGGCGTTCCTTATTCAAAATGGTCGCTCCATTGTACTCCTCGATGGTCTCGCTCGCAGGTTGTTTCCGGGGACCAGTCGCACGGATCAATTGAAATAAGCTCCGAACATTGTCGACTTTCTGAGCCTCTTCCATTTCCTTATCTTTCCGTGTATACCAGAATTCATGGTCGATGTGCACTTTCACTTGACTTCTCAATTCGTCGGAGCAAGTAATGTTCTAGACCAGTGGGCATGTTCTCCAAAATTTTAGCAGCACCACTATTGGGTCTGATATCCAGTGACAAAGTGGGCCTGTTAGCGTCGCGCCATAGGCAAGACTCTCAGCGCTCTTCAAAATGTAAGACCATCGTCCAACTGTAGCACCCTTTCGGTGCCTAGCTGCCATACCACCTGAAAGAAGCTCGAGGGCTGGGATATTGCCAGGTTACGCAATCATAGACAGGGAAAGTCGAGAGTCAAAGGTCGGGTTTGAACTACGGACCTTCCGGTTAGTAAATTCGCGTTCTGTCCGCTGAACTAGCACTGTTCAAAGAGGTGGCGATCTCGTCCCAGAATGAATTCACTTCTGATGATGGAGCAGTTGGAATGTACTCCAGAAGACTGGTAAATTTGTTTGTAGCGGGCACGGCGTTGGACACTTTGTGGGTACACCACTCCAGCTACTTCAGAAGGTAGTACTGGATAAAAGCAGTCCGCAGTTAGCACACAGCTGAAGCCATCGTCCATCATTGTCCGTACGTACCGAACTCGATCCGTGTCGAACACTCAGTTGGGTCTGAGATGAGCAAGCCCTGACCACTTGTGCATTCAGGTAACCACCACGATATCCGAGCTGTCAGCTCGCCGCGACAGGGCATTCAGTACGTTGGTGTTCCATTGGTATCAAAGCAACAGTCTATTGGAGCGTGAGAAGACATGTTAAATGAACAGCGATCAACTTTCGTCCCGTGAGACTGCTTCACAGACATGGGCAGACGAATCATACACAGTCGACTATCAGTGGGTATGCACTCAAGCAAGGATCCTTCCACCCGCTGACTTGGGACAATAGAAACACCTGCACATCCTTTCACAGGAGCCTCTGGATCGCCAGAGCTGCGCAGCCGGAAGCGGGTGGAGAATAATGCGGCAGTTAGCTCTGCCACTGTGCTTGCATCTTAAATTCTTGGTTCCGATACACAGCCCACATTAATGCCAAGTAGCTCCAGTATGAAGGTAGTAGCAGCCTGTTGTCCCGCTTGCTTCGGGGTGCTGACACTGAAGGCAGCCAGCTTGGCCTCGAGAATTGAACATTGATTTTGGGATGCCTGAGGATGTTGGCGCCGGATGACGCGCAGATGTTGCTTGCAAAACTGGACGATTGGAGTCATCAGTCCTGTGTGTTGGGCCTACAAGGAGAGAGGTAGTAGTGGGGTGAGGAGAAGGGGAAGAAAAAGATGTGTGAAAGTGAAAGAAGGTAGGCGTCATCACTAGCCTATTTTCGCTTGCCCGCCCTTCTGCTTGCTACAAGTAAGGCGACCCGGCTGGAGTCATCGCGCGACGGCTGATGTGGTATGAGCTTATCTGTGTGTGTAATGCATGGATGTACTTAGGCTGGGATATTGCCATAGGACTCAGGCCTATAGAAGCGGACAATTGGGGTCCTAGACCAAAGCTGACCACAAGGTAGCGCTGTTTGATAGGGAATGCAAGTGCACTACTACGAATGTTTCAACCTCCAACCTGGTAGACCAAACGAGTGTGTTCGTCAGACCACTAACCATTGACCAACCCGGTATGAGAGACTCTGAGTGTCACACGGACACCCACCCAGAATAGCTCATTGGATCACGTAAAATTACAAACCGTCACACCACGGGTGCCGTTTCTGTGTACGGACTGAAGATTTTGAGTTGATGTTTGTGAACGTGTGAATCGAATAATTTGGAAAAAAGTGCTGATTTTCTTCCCGTGGAGTTAATTGGAACGTAATGCCTTTTTGATAAGGTACGACAACTGAGGCCGCTCGGAAATTGATTTTTCGTCGGATTTCATCCAGTTTCCATTCGGAAGTTATTAGGATCCCAAATGTTCTTATACTACCTCACATTCACTAGGTCCTCTGTAACTATGCCGAAATTCCAAAGAGCATATCATTGCTGAAATCGTCGATAACTTTCCAGTAAGTCAGGTCCAGACTTTTCACTTATTCTGGGAACCGTTTTATAGAATCAGAATCTTTGATCATGTTTCTTTTCTGCAGGTTTGCTTACAGTAGGCTTGTGGCAGTTCAAACTAGCTTTTCATCAAAGTTGTCACGCAGACAAGAGCTTAACAAAAACCTTGCATAGAAATGGGGCGCCGGTCGGTGAACACGACTAAAAGTGGAAAGTTTATGAATCCAACAGATCAGGCTCGCAAGGAGGCTCGTAAACGGGAGCTGAAGAAGAACAAAAAGCAGCGGATGGCTGTTCGGCATGCTGTGCTAAAGGCAAAGGATCCTCTTCAACTCCTGGAGGAAACAGCTCTATATGACAAACAAGGTAAGCATTGACAGGATCACACCAATCAGTTTTGCAGAGTACGACCCCAACGTTGAAGCACATCTTAACGAGAGAGTCCTTCAAGAAAAACGACGGAAGCTTTTGGAAACTTTTGATCGTCTGGTACTGCTCTATGTAGGTCTTCTGCTCCGTTCAGGTAATTTTTCAGAGGAAAGAAGATGCTGAGTACGCCAACCGACTACAAGCTGCCCGGAATGACTACGATAAAAAAAGACATGAGATGATGTTATTCTATGGTTGGTTCTCCCATAGTCTTTTCTCACTTTCAATGCTTAAGAACAAGTCAAACTTGCGGAGCGCGTGAAAACAAGTGATATTCCACTACCCAAACTACCCCAGTCACAAATGGGATTGATTGCCTCTGACATTCCTCTACCGACGGGCAGTTACGCGAAGAGTATCTTAAAGAAGTCTTTAGGGTGAGTTCTCAACTCTTCTGCTTGTCAGCTCTCAACTGGGGTTTTATTCACTAGGCTGCATTGTTTGCCTTACTTAAGGATTTGATTTTCATAAGAGATGAACTGTTGAAAATACAATCCAAAGGTACAGTATCGAAGTGTAGTTGGCAAGCAGTCAACCAGCTTCTCATTGATTTACTACACGCATGATATGTGTGTAGTTTGGATTGTTTCCTCAACTTCTGGTTGGGCTTTCTGGAATTCATGTTATCTTGTGCGCTATCCATAATATGAATCTTTTTAATATTTTTTCAACCTTGAAGCAACTGACGCAATTCTGCGTGGCACCCCTCAGTGGAATAAGTGTTACTGGAAGTTGTTCTTACCAGGTGCGTTGGACTACACATGTCCGTACGTACGTTCACTTATGCGCACACAAGCATACTTGTCTTGTGAGGATACAACAGCCTTTCCTCCCATCATTGTCTGTATGTGGCCCCGCAATTTATGGTGGTTCACCTTCCTTGTTTTCCCCATACACTGAATCTGATGTTCAGAGATATTGCACCGCCATTTCCCAATAACAGTGCAGCCTTAGTTCGCGCAACAAAAGAGCATGTCAGGATATCCATCTTTTTTGTTCGTCACCTGGAAGTTGCCTGGAGTAGTATGTCTGCTCCAGAAGTACCCTTGTTACTAGCTGTATGGATTTTTACATCATTAGAGCTCCTGGACTGCCACCCGGTATACTACCTGCTGGCCGGAAGCCACCTGCACCTCCTCCAGGACCCCCACCAGAACTTTCTGACAGTGATGGTGAAGACAGTTCCAGTGACTTGACTCGTCAACGGAAGATCCGCTTTGCTGATTCCGACTTCCCTCTGGTAAGTTTTGAACATCCACGGTATGCAGTGTCTGATCTGTTTTTGATCATCTAAACAGCCTATTATTTCAATGAAGGCAGCATTCCATATCGTCTTACCATTTTTAAAGACTGCTTTAGTAGACTTTATTTGTGGCGATGTCACATGCTTCTATCTAAGAACGTATAAGCCATCCAGCAGCGTTCTCCGCTTCAAACAACTATCTTCACTGGCACCCGTTCCGGATACACTGCATACGTTGGCGTATGACGTGGACTACCTCGCGTATCTCGTCAGCTGTTTATATACATTCGGCTCCCAGGTTAGTATAGACAAACGCACAACCTGATGAAAACAGTACCACGAGCAAACGTCACCAGACTCCGGATCAGGTTGGGTACCTGAACTAAAACTGCAGATGCAATTCACCGCCTGTATTACCATGGCCAGGCACATATTCTAGTTGTTTACACAAGTTGGGTTCATAGCATCGAACCGCTGTCGCTTTGGCGAAACGTAACAGGCATTTGTTGATCTGGCATTTCATTACCCTGAATAGCTGTCATGGTTCTCCGCATCGCTTCAGTCCAGCAAATAGCGATCTCTTGTGCCGGACGGAATTTAAGCCGTTAAATGCTAACTTTTTTGAGACGTGCTCAGAAATCCTTACAAATAACCGTTTTTAGGTTCTTCCGACGTACTTCCTACTGCAACTGCATTGAAAAAGGTATGCGCCGGAGAAGGTAACCAAGGTGTCTGGTTTGTCAAGATAGCATCCGTCTTGTTTTGTTGAGCACTACTAAGTCCGCGGCGGTGAGGGCTCTTGTGAGAGCTTGACTCAACCGCTTCCCTATCAGTGTATCATCCTGGTCCCTTTTGAACGGTAGTGTGATGTAAGCTGTTTTTAGCTGCAGTGTAGCTGTTGTATTACCATGGTCTCCATCTGATGTCACATCAGAACAGACTTTTCTGGCTCTGGCAAACACACCTTACGGGTGAAAGGAAGAAGGCCTTCGCTTCGGAAATGCCAACTGACCGGTTACAGACCACTGAGCAGGGAAGCAAAACTCTAATCTGCAAAAACTGGACACAGATCTTCTCCCGAACGAGTCTTCCTAGAGATTCGTTGCCTCCACTCATTCGTCGGCCAAATCCAAGCAAATGTTACAAAGTGGCTCCACGAATTCCGCAACAGAATTCCCTTTTTCAGTCGACGCAAAGCGAAATTCTACGACAGCACATACCACTCGCGTGCCTCCCGATCAGTAGTATCACCGTTACACACCTCCACCCCTTAAAGCTTGTTCGCATGCCATCGATTTTCATTTACCTCCGTCAGGTCGGCTTCGGCAGCGGGTCTACTCGGCCGCTCTTCGGGTGTATCATGCCATTTGCGAAGCTGCGTCCCATTCACTACTTTCGAACCCCGACCATCTCGAATGGTAAAGACGCTCCCCCGGCGGTCGGTGACGACAAACGGCCCTTGCCATCGGCCCAGCTTCCGCGACCCCAGTCCACTCCTTCCAGGATTCTGGTGATCCTTCCACTTGACCTTCGTGCCTATGGGGAACATCCGGACCTTTCTACTTGCCGTTTTCTGCTTAGTCCTTTTCTGAACGGCCGTCAAATTTTCTCGAGCTCTCCTACTTTCTTCCTCTAGCCCCTCCGTAGACAAGCGTGTTGCCGGCCACAACCCAATTTCCTGATCAACCGGAAAGCGTGGATGTCGACCGTACATCAGAATAAACGGGGACTTGCCTGTGGTTGACTGCGTGGAAGCACGATGAGCTAACGACACCATCGGCAAGTTCATTTCCCAATCACCTCCTTTGTCCGCAAGCCACTCTTTGATCGTTCGGTTATTACGTTCGGTCAGGCCATTTGT
>NW_008751855.1:95234-112211 GCF_000715545.1 Opisthorchis viverrini | reverse complement strand
CAAAGCAAAATTCTACGAACAGCACATACCACTCGCGTGCCTCCCGATCAGTAGTATCACCGTTACACGGTTATTTGTCTATGCTTTGCTGAACAAAAGCTTTTGAGGTTGGGATATTTCCCCGTCCATTTTGGCTCATGGAATGTTTATTTGGTGGGTGATCCTTATTCGTTTCTTACCATCTGGACACCTAGGAAGTGGAAAGATCCCCCATCATACATATTCAACCATGGATTTACTGTCTGCATGGCACTAAATCGACATTCCGGCATCCGTCGTGCATGCAAATTGTTCTCCAACATGTTGAAAATATCACCACAAAAGTCAGCATGGATGTTTGTCCTCTGCATGGACTGATGTGGTTTTTTATTCCCTAGTGGTTCTCAGATAATTCTAACGAAGGTATTTTAGTTTGCCTTTGGTTTTGCCGGATCATCTTATCCGTTTTGGGAATTCGTCCAAACTTTTGTTTGGTTGACCAATCAGACGGGTGTACCAACGTCATCGTCTAATGGCCTCTAATGGGGCGAGATGGCCCAAGTGGTAAGGCCGCGAATTTACTGACCGGAAGGTCCGTGGTTCGAACCCGACTCTGCCACTCGACTTCCCCTGTCTAGGCTTGGGCGTCCTGGCAATGGCCTCTAAACTGGTAATTGCAGTGAGCACAGATGCATGAAATACTCCCGTGGTTGATGTTATGTTGTCAATGATAATGATGATAATGATGCGCAGAGAATTCATCGGTGGATTAGGCCGTGACCTCCTTATGACGAGTAATAACAGTTCGCTACACTGATGCCATTTTCCAAGCAGATCATCCTTTTTTAGACCCACAGACCAAAATGGAATCATCACCCATGACTAATAGATATGCCTTGCCGAATTTTGTTAACTTCTTTCCAGCATAATGGGATGGTTGTAGTCCATTGAGTACCTCATTGAATACCTCAAACTGTTGATATTTTTCATAAAAGTCCTTTCCTGTCTCCTTTTTTAGGCTGCGGCTGGTGACAACTTATCCAACCAGGCAAACACGTCACTCATGGATGCTTCTTCGAAGTTTCCTTCAGGGTTCTCAGGTAATTGTTTTTTATGTGTTTTGAGTTCGAGCTGCTGGCAACTCATGCTTTTGGTGCTAGTATGCGAATCGAATCCTGAGCTGGGCAATTTGATTGCAAACGTTTCATCACCAATCGGGGTGCGTTGTTGGGGAGCGTAGTGGACTGTGGCAATGGGTTGGTAGTTGTGTGTTGGGTACTGGTGCGTGTGTGGTAATATACGTGCTGCTTCCAGGGGCAAACTTTTGATCACCATTGGTCGCTTGGTTGGACAGTTCCGTTGGTTATCGTTATCGTGTGGCCTGATTTGTCGATGAACACCTGACCTTTAGGCATGGTCTCTCCCGCTGTCTTAATCTGGGCAGTGCTGGATTGACCTGTGTCCTTGACTTCTCTGGACTCTAGTTTATGATCCTTGTTAATCTGACTCCAAGGTGATCCTTGTTTCTTTGGTTGTTAATCCGACCAAACAACCCATCGTGATCGGAAATCAGCTCCGGCTAAAAGCGCATATACTAACTTACACAACACTACTTAATGCATAACCACCGACCCATCGCTACGATCCACTACGCTCCCTAACAACGCACTGATGACGTCACATCGATTGTGCGTTCAAATTCTGACATCAGTCCCTCCTTTGAAAATAGCAAAAAATGTTTCGGTTTCAGTTACTATTCCAGTCACAACCAAACTGTTGCATGCAAGTCCTAATACTGATGGTATACCTTCATGAGAGTTGTACTTCTTCATCGGACCGGCTTGTCAAACACTTTTGGTTTGACTTAATGACATCGATCATGATCAGCTAAATGTAGCGCCTTTATGTTTCTATGCGTGCGTCATGTTGCCATCACCCCAAGCTGTGAGCTCGCAGTGAAAACCATTGTTTTCTTTTAAGACAACTCTCGGCATATGTGCTTCTGGTTTTAACCTACTGTTTGAATATATGGGTAATCCGGTTGTTTATTGTAACTTCCTCGGTCCTCGCAGGTTTGACAGTTACTCAACTGTAATATCATGATTTAACGGAATGCTGCTAGTTGGATGGCGTCTTAGCTATTGAAGTATTGTCGGCATGTACAGGACACCATCCATTGACTTCCCTCAAAGCTTTGCTTATTACGCGTACTAGATCTATGCGCTCAGAAATATTCGCACGTGGCGTGGTTTCTACCTTGGCCAAAGTGTCCACGGTATACCCTGCAGGCATTCCTCGTTATGACCGGTATCGATTTGTGCGTTTCGTTATTTTTGTTATCTGTTGTTTTTGTGACAAACTGGGGTTAAAAGACGTGTTTAAAATAATGCCACCCCGCAGCCCATCTTTCCCATTGCCATTCGGATGTCAATAAGCTGGAAATGGCCGGATCCCGAAAAAGGTGAACTCGATGATGATTCAGTTAAACTGCTTGCAGTTGCTTACTGAAGGTTATATTGTCTGTCTTTCTACGCAAAGATAGTCAGCCCCATACCCACAAGAAAGCGTATCCGATTAAGCTACTCAGGACTTGATCACGTCTTTTCTTAGTCTGTACTAATTGGGATTAGATCACCTCATATATCGTTTAGGTTCCGAATAACGCGTGAACTTTTTTTTGTAGTTTTTCCTTCGTGTAAGAGACCAATCATTTAGAGGAATACGTACGTTTATGATAACTTTTCACGAAAAAGAACTAGTTACTGTGATGTTACTGTGATGTCGGTGCAATAAATGTTTCCCTGTTAACCATTGTTTCACGTAGCTAATACGCCTGAACTTAAGTAATCCGGTAATTGCTGGCTTCATTTTACCAGCATCTCGTTTCAGAGATGAATCGTCTGATTGTTTGTAGAAACAGGATGGCTCGCGCCTAGCACACCGAGTATGCCCAGCAACATTTATCTCCAAACAACAGACCTGCTCCCTAGTAAATTTCTTGTTTTCTGTCATCTTCTGTGGCATCTGTATATTAGTGTTACCCTTTCTGAATTTTCCTCCTGTACTTTCTTCGAAGGCCTCATACCGCCACTGTCACAAATCCCGTTACCGCCGCCAACTGCCTTGCCCTCATTCACCGGACTGCTGCGTCCCGGCTTCCCAGGTGCCCCTCAGCCTAACCAGGTGCGATTCATGTTTCAATCAGGTAAGCCTCTTTCGAGTCATCTCTCCTTAATTTCGGCCGCCATTAGTGATGTTAATTCTTCCATTTTTTGTTTAGTCTGCACAAACAATAGCCTACTCTTATCTTCAGGATACTAATTGATTTCAAGTATCTGTTACCCTATGCTCCCTTTGGCATTTCTTAGGTCAGACACCGTACTGTGAATCTACCCTTTTATTTGGTGAACCCGAGCGTTACGCAATGCGGCGAATAACGTCCACTCTGGGCGGATTCTGGACGCAGCCATATTTTCCGACTTATCTTTTTGCTCAGCTGTAGTGATGGTGACAGATGAGACATTTTTCTTACATTTCGAGTGTTGTGTACAGGTCACTGGTTTAAACGTTGTTTTTTACATGTACTTGTGCAGATCAGTGTTGGTATTTTTCATTCAACCAACCACCGTTCATAGGCACCTTCTCTCTTTACATTCAGTTCAGCACTCAATGGGAGAGCCACCTGGTTAGTGCTGCTGGTGCTCCTGGAATGTATGAGCATTATAGTTACGTAGTTGATGCAAGAGCGTTTTCGGCAGTCAAGTAGATCAACACGGTCGCATAACCTGCCTTCAGTGGTTCGTTGTGCATTCACATGAAGTCAGATTGACAGGGAACTTGTCTCTATATTTGGATGGTGACACCTAACAGCACCCTTCCTTCTTGCTGTCAGTGATTTAGAAGCCATTTAATGGGACAGGGTTATTGCGTACGATACAGAGATGTTTCCTTTTGGGATGTAGAGCTTATCTGGTAGAACGTATGTCCTGTCCCGAAACTTGATAGTCATCTAAATGCACAATATCGCTTTAAATTCTGTCCTTGAGAACACATTTTCTGAATGAAACTTATATGGTGCCCGGACTTAGATGCTTCTGGAATTTACTTACTGACCGTACGCATGACTGTAGTGCATCACTATTCACTGGTTACACAAAAGTAATTTTTCGACGTAAAATTAACTATGTTGTGTCGCCGGGCACTTGAATAACCACTTACTACCTTCCCGTAATAAGGAGAAGGTCCTTGCCAAAAGGCGAAGACCTTTTGTGGGAGGCTCAGGACTTGAAGTATCGTTTAAGACTACCTTTTAGATAGTATCATTTGATGTGTTTCAGGTCCGGAAACATCCTACCTGTGGAGTGAGTGGTTATTCGTGTCCAGCAGTGAGAGGAAGACTGAGCTCACTTTGCGTCACAATCACTCCAGATGCATAGACCTCACTGAAGCATTTGATCGCACTCTGTCATTATACATTGGACTCTGAAAAACTGTTGGAGGAAAGTTAACCCTTATGGGTGCCATAGCCAATTAAGACCGACAATCGATGCTTAATAAACATCAGCACTGCATTGGGCGCATATATCAGGAAACCAAGAAGTCAGTTGGTGGTAGTGAAGTGAACAGCGATCGACTCACAAACGTGTATCTGATTGTCCGAATCCGTGACCAATGTTAACCACTGCATCAGTTACTTGCATATGTGAATTGGCACAAGCAAACGCGCGAGTTGCTTCACTGCTCTAAAGGAATTACCCATACCAACAAGACCCCGCCGTCGTAAGCTCACACAGGCAAAAAGAATACTCGAGTCAGTCACCTGAACCTCTGTTTCGAACACACTTCATTGCGACTATTGTTTGTAATAAAGAATTAACCGTACACCAAGGAAGGACCACTGTAAAATCATACTTCTGTTCTGTCTGCTTGCTTACTGCAGTGAGGCATTATTGGTGAACACTGATGTCATGCTATCTTTGATGATGTTGAGGACTACTTGCTTCATGGACCTATGAACTGGTCGCAGAGAACAACCGTGTAAATACTCAATACTGACTGCACACCATTACGGCTTTCGTTAGGCTTATCGGAGACGGACGAAGACGGTGTTTCTGGTCATAGACTGGTTTGTATGCACTTCATAGCCTGTACTTGTTTAAAATGGACAAACCAACGAATTTCTAGGAGCGCAATGAGATGCAGTTATACCCTTAGAGTTGTTGACTTGAACTCGAGATGGCTCAGTGGTCAAGGCGTGAACCTGCTAACCGGAAGACCCGTGTTTCTAACCCAATCCAAGCACCTCGGCTGCTCTTGTCTGGTCTTGGGCAGCCTGACAGCATGTCAACCCTCATGCTTCGTTCAGTGGCAGGGTAACTAGATACTGGAAAAGCGTTAATCTGAACGACTATCATTCTATTATTACTGGGGAGGAACAGTCTGTGATCGGTATACAACTGCAGCAAGCGTTCGCCCGAAATCCCATATCCCGAACCACCACAGTACATCTTAGTGCAGTCCGTTTTCGTTGGGGGGCCGCCTTTACTAGTCTATTGGCTTTGATTCCTCCCCTTTCAAGTTAATTTTGACTTCAATTATTAGCCATCTGGGCATGGACAAAGTATTTCAGACAACAAATTCTCATGATTGATGCTGGGAGCTTATCCAAATTGCAATACATATTATTCAGTTTGTGAGCGAAATCCCAGTAATCCGTATGTTTGAACACCTTGGACTAACAGAAATTTGAATGTACGTTACCATAACTCCCTGTGTTTGTCTGCTTTGCTGAAGAAGCACCAATCAGGTAGTTTCCTGACTGTGTAGTTACGCCAACAATTACCCTCCCCCCACCAATACACAAGGTTCGAAAATGCATCTCAGGCTTGAAAATCTTGTGGCATACAGTTCACCAGGTATTAGTCTTGAATAGCTCAAAACGCCCTGAATGGCCAAACGAATATGCGCTTCCGTCGGGATCGTATGTAGCTATTCCGCGCGTTTACCTGTGATAGAATTTGACATGCCAATGTGTCAATTTTTTCCAAACGGACGTTCCCCAATTGATCTACTTCTAGTAATCACGTTAAATTCTTCATGGTTTACTTTTCTATTCTTTTAGCTGGTAATGCCGTGCTGTCCGCTCCACCCAGTCTTCATCCACGTGACCCACTGGATAACGCTGATATACTTGGTGCACCGGCCGTACACCCGACCTCCAGTCTACCCCCAACCTCCAAGGCTGGTTCCGCAACAGGCACAACCATAGAGGCGAAACCACAATTGAAGAACCTTATTGGTGATGCAACACGTTTTGTCCCAACGGCCATCAAAATACGCCGGACTACTCGAGACCCCACTGGACGATTAGTGACAGTTGGTGGCGGTGTTGGCACTCACGGACCTGGAGCAACTGGGAGTAAGTTTAATAATAAGTGGTTATTAAACACAGGCGTTAATTGAAGTTGACGCATAAGTATTCTCCCTTTCGGGGTCGACATGGCTCAACTGGTTAGGGCACGAATTTACTGACCGGAGGGTCGGTGGTTCGAACCCGACCTCTGCCTCTCGACTTCCACTGTCTAGGCTTGGGCAACCTGGCAGCATCCCAGCCCTCGTGCTTCCCTTGGGTAGCATGGCAGCTAGGCATCGGAAGGGCGTTACAACTGAACGACAAAAAACTCCTACCTTTCACTAATTTTCGTATACGTTAAGCTAGGTCTAAAATACTGTATCGTTGGTATTCTCAGTTGTCTTACAGTGAGAGGACAATTTGGAGGTTAGGATGCGAGCTACTGATCAAGAGGTCCGTCGCTTGAACTTACCCCTTGGGTTTTCGGTTGCTGTTGTGTGTGCTTTGGCGGATGTTGTGAAATACTTAGCCGCTAGTAACGAACTCAGAATTCATAGCAAGCAAAACCTGGCGATTCATTAGAATGTTTGTTGCGTAGAAAGTTTTCTTGTTCAGACTTCCCAGGAAATCTTAGGCGGCTGGCCTCCAAAAGGTTGCTCTACAGTGATTCTAGGTTAGAATGAACTGTCGCGGAGAGTTCTTCCCTCCCAGTTTGCCGTTTTAAAGAGCGTCAGTAATGGCGACCTATCTTTTTCCCACGTGCTCACCAACCCTGGTGTGTTATTAGATAAACGGGAATCCGCAGATTCAAACCTCACTGTACTATTGCTATGAATCTAATCTAAGTGTCGTTGCTACATGCGCTTGGTTCATTATGTCGGAGAGATAATGTGTCCTAAAACGGCCCAGTTGAGAGTCAGTGAAGTGATTAAAACTACTCAACTCACACTCACCAGGGGTAGTGAGGACATTTCCGTCTAGATTTTGTTTTTCATCCCTCTACTTATGAGGCGTAAGTAACATGTTTACAAAACAAAACATTTCATCAAGCCACATGCACATCCGCCCGAGGTACGTACACCCGGCCATGTCGTATAAACTTGTGGTTTTGACTCTAATAATCGCCACACTACTGATCGACCACCTTTGCTTTGATACTAGGGTGTTCAAACCCTATCCAGGGACCTATGGTGTTTAATCCAATCGTGATCCTTAGAATGCATGCCTTTATGGTGGATCGAACAGCTGTACAGTGTGTCCCAGCTTCCCAACACTGATTGGCTTATAGTAACTTGATAAAAATCCAATTTCGTGCGCAGTTTCCACATTTATCAACGGTGGGCAATGCACACTTGACATGGTAGGATTAGGTGATTGTGCACAAGCCTCCATACCGGCCACCCCAAAATAAAACAAGCATACTGACGCACTAAGCGCTGCGCTGTACCAGGTTCTCCGTATTTGATTGTTACACGGTCCATAACTCACACTGCTGTGTGGTGAGCCGTGTTACCTCCTCACTCCGGGACGGCAACTTTCGTTGTCTATCTGGGATCTTTCTCTCTTTGTCGCCACTTTTAGCAAGGAGCTTTCTCCTAAGTGATATGTTTGTCTTTCTGTCCAAAGCATTATGGCTAAATTGTCTGGTTTTTGTCATAGAAACATCGGTTTCTGCGTACGACCGGATTTCAAGAGCCGACGGAACTGGATCGGCTTCTGCTGCTGCAAGTGCAAGCAAAGACGATGCCTATGAGGAATTCATGAGGGAAATGGAAGGACTTCTGTGAATCGTTTTGACCAACTTGTCAGTGGGCTATGAAATATGTACAGCATTGACAGTTTCACTACATTTTTCTCCTTTTACTATGTGCTTTCTTGAATCCGTGTTGGGGTGTTTTGGTTTTCAGTCGACCCGCAGAACGGATTGGTTGCCGTTGGTCATCATCGTAGGTTCTTATTACTATTTACATACCGGACCACCACCAAGCAGTCCTCAGGCCCACACGCGGAGTTTTGTGATCAACGAACATATGCACCAACACACACACACACACACATGTTGACAATTCCAGACTTCGTGTGCCTAAATAATGGAGCAGCCAGTTGGCGGAAACAAGTCAATATAGGTCTTTACGGAATGCTACGAGCCAGAGTGTCTTAGCTTAGAGGCAGGCCTAGAAACCGATTCCAAGGTGTTGCTGAGCGTGGGGGACACTTAGGGCAGATGATTATGCAGCGCTCCATATTTATAAGAAATTCCTTTTGGAAGCACCTAAGCAATTTATCACTTCTCGATACAGTGCTCCTTCCTTATTCGAAGCCTCTATACAGGTGGTACTCAAAAGAAACTTTTGATGCTTCGTAATAGTGTTTTGACACGCATCCTCCTCAGTAATAAACACTTCCTGGTGGATTTACATTTTTTTGGAGATGGCGTGTATAAGGCGATCCTCATTTGTCCTTCCGTATTTTCTGACTCGTCGACAACATAACCTACCACTGGTTTGCATGGCTTTTTTTTATCTTATCGTTGCTCCGCATCGTATTTCCCTAGTCTCCGGGACCACTTAAACGGACACTTGTCCACCCTCATTGTGCGTCCCTTTCCTCATCAGCGGAACTGAGTGTACTTGGCTAGCAAGTAAAATACAGTCAGGGTCACAAATGGGACTGCCGAACATTTGTCATGTGTTGTTTCAGTCCTGTGCTGTGCAGTTAAGGTGTTTTGGCAGCATGGAGAATTCAGATTATGTGAAATTTTTGACCGCAAAATACTCCTTTCTCTGCATGTCTTTGATGTAGCCATTCAGTGTGGAAAAGCTAGGAAGTGTCTAGGTTTTGCTTGGGTGTAAGCTTCCTTCGGATGACTTCCCAGACTGATGGATATTCTGACGAATCTACTTAATGCAAGGTAAACGGTTGCTTTAGGTTAGAGACCTTCCTGCCCGTTTTTTACTGTTGTCATATGAATATGAATTGTATCCAGGAGGCTAGAGAGTGATCGATGACTAGACAGAACGGGTAGATGAAATATATACTTGACATTGAATGTCACCCTGAAAGACTCGGACATTAAATGTGATTAGTCCTAGAATGCCTATAGTTATCCGGAGAGCACTGAAACGTCCGTGGGTAACGGTTACTGCTTCATGGTTTTCTGTTATACATATTCAGGTACAATACACAGTGTCCGGTATGAACTCGCAAATTCGACCATAGTAGTGGGATGATTGTAGGATAGAGATACCGTGCTTTGTAACATTCGTGGGGGAGATTATCTCCCGCGAGTATTTTGCGTAACCATACGTATGCATTTCTAATAAAATTACTGTGAATGTTTGCGAAAATTAGGGAAATGAAAGCAGATTTTTGGAAACTGATCCACTTAGTGTCCCATCTGTACTCTTCACAACCAGATCACACCTTGATCTTGAGATGGCTCAGTGGTTAGATCACGAATTTACTGACCGGAATGTCCGTGGTTTGGAGCCGGCCCCCGTCTCTCGACTTCCCCTGTCTAGGCCTGGGCAACCTGGTAGTTTCCCAGCCCTCGTGCTTCCTTGTGGCATGGCTACAGTTGAACGATATATATAAATAAATGAATAAATAAAAGTTCACATATATGTATATGGTAAAACTAGGAAACAGCGGCTATCGTAGATGCTGAATGCACGCACGAGAAACTGTGATTATTATACTCAGGTGAAATGCCTGGAGTTATGTCCGTTATTTTCCGCCCAAAATGAAGGAATCCTCGCTCATTTTTATTTCGTTTTTTGTCAGCAGTGTCTGTTTATTCAGATATGGAAATTTCTTTAACAAAACAGCGATTTAAGTTTCTCGGCATAATTCAACCCTTTGTTGGCTTCTTCCTCAAAGTCGATGTGTCCATCGACTATCCATCTTGAAATTATGAGTCATCTCCAACAACAACATGCCTATGCCCGTTGTGCAATGAAAAACGTGCTTATGCTCCATCAATGAAGGTTTTCAAATGCGTCTTCACCTTTTGACCGGTGGATTCATCTACAAACTCGAGACACTCCGAATGTGTGGATGAATAAATGGGGTACTACGACGTCTGACAGAATAATGTCACCGATAGAAATCACAAAATGAGGATTCTATACAAAGACCTATCCGTATGAGCCTCACGGAAATCACATTTGACGATCGTAGTGGGCAACACTACAGCCACTTTAGCCACAGCGTTTAATCCAGACAACGACTCCGCGGAGTTTGGATTACCAGTTTTGGTATTATCGATCTCGGATGGGTGGCATTACAGAAGTTCCCTACAAAACTGATGCTTCACGTTTTGGATAATACGGATGGAATGGAGGTATTGGGAGGAGGCATGTTAACTTAATTTTAGCCAACTCCAGCAGAAGATTTGCCTTGTAGCTGCTCTTCTGCTGCGGACCTTAAATATGTTATCACGTCGGCGGACCCACTTGGAAAAAAGCTATGATGTCACTGAAACGCTTCTGTCGGCCAGTTCTTCAGTATCAGTGTACACCACTTCGTTCGTTTCCTGAAAGAAGCCTCAATTCTGCTGGGGCCCGGTTTCTGGCTGGTAACTTTGCCTCCCACCCACACGGACAAGCTCAGGAAAATTTTCGCCATCGAACTTCGTTCCTTTTGCTATAAGAGAGCAATGCGATGCAGAAAAGGACTGTCCCATGAGCACTGATTGTTTCACAAATCTGTGGAAATCTTTTACTAAAATCTTAAACAGTTTAACCATTGGAACACCATTTCCAAACACACAGTCGAGCACTTAAATCTGGATTGTTTTTATCAAATATCTAGTTACCTGTTTGACGCGAAACCCAATGGAAAAGCACCAATGCCTGTGTGACTAAAATGCGGACACGTGACATACAGATCCGAACAACCAATAAAGCCACACGATTTCCCAGGCGCAATATCCCACAGGTATCGGACGAGCTAAGGGAAGCAGTGAGTGATAGATGACAAAAACAAATAAATCAAATAAGAGGATACCAGACCACACAACAACAGGGAGCCAGAATGGACCAACAATCAACCAGAGAACCCGTATCGTAGTGTGCTAATCACGTTAGGGATGTAGCTTACTCTCAGCTAATCCGTACATATGCAACAACCAGGGCAAGGAACACCTACACAAGGGTGCATTGGTAACGTCTCTCGAATGGTATCGGAACGTCTGCAAGTCAATTACCGAATTCGGTGAACAGGCCAACACCCATTGGATCACTCGGATCCACCAATGTTCCGCACAACCGCCGTTGTTGACTTGGTTTCCCTGCATCGCACAAGGCTCTCGCCACACCTTCAGATACTCCCAAGCACACTTTTGCCCATTTAGCTCTTGATCAGCGTCCGTGTCACTTTCTTAGTTGTACAGAATGTCCTCTCTAGGTTACGCTTAATTCAGGTTCTTCCCACTGACGGCTTTCTCACCGACTCCATACAATTTTCTCCCGCTTGTTATCTGTAACTTTCACACTTTTCTCTAGAATAGCCTTCCTCTTCCTTTAGTCCAACAATGGACCTGGCCAACCCATTCATACATGTTAACCGAGTACGTCGGCTACGTACGCGGAAGAATTGTTGCACGCTGCCTAATTGATTGAGTGAATTCCTGTGAACGTGCTTTATACCTTTGATCAAACTGTGCCATATATCAATGTGACGGTCTTATGCCATATTTACATTAGCAGAGCTGTAACCTATGCGCGGTGCTCACTATCCCTGCAGTGAAAGCGGTCGCAACACTAGCCGATTTGGAAGGTACAGGTGCCACGTGAAGCACTACGTACGACATCCCGCGTTGATTTAAGCCGAGGTCAGTTAGAAATACACTCAAGTCTAAGCTTTTTGTCTACTTTTAGTCTGTCTGTGCACCTAGGCTTACAGGCACTTCACGTTTGGAGTCTGGTTAGATGGTTTAATTTGACCGCTGTGTTTGTCCTGACCAGCCTTTCTTATTCGGACAGAAGAATTCGTTCAAGCCGCTGTGAAACGCCGCGTTAAATTGGAGTTGCGTTTTTAGTGTAAGTTTGTCAACTGACTAAGGTAAAACTTCGAGCGAACCAGAGAGAGACTGTCGAAATGGAGTGCGAATGCCGTGCTCAACCACATTCATACTTCTTATGATGCGTCACGAGCTTATACCGAGATATTCGTTGATTTTTCAGGGCAACGGGGTGAAGAAGTCAATATCAGGGAACTTTAAAGTGTTGTCACCGCCTGGACTTTCCTGAACTTCTGTGGTCTAATTTGGAGTGTGATACATTTTGCCTACTTACTAGTAGTTAAAGATGTGGTGAAAAACATCGTGGCATGTTTTGGGTTTCAGCAAGTTTGGCACAACCTTGACACTCCGGTGGTAGGGCTTCAAAGTACATCATAAACGAGAGATTCAGCTGGGTTCCAGGTGAGTCTCTCGAAAGAACCAAATTAGTTTGCAAATGAGTGTATATTCGCTAACTTCGTGCAATTTGGTTTCAACTAGAACATAAGGTTGACGGAAACCCGGGGACTGCGCCTACCTGATGAGCCCCAAGAAGGGCGAAACCGGTCGTGGGCTGTCGATGGATTTTCAGCAACCTTATGAGTAGGACATTGCAAATATTCAAAGTACATCTTTTTACTCAGCAAAGTGAAGCTTATTATATCGACCAATGCCACCGTGCAGTTATACTAAGTACTGGCAACTTAATGCTGCACGTCCGAGCAGCTAAACTTAGGAGATACATTATAGCCAAAACTTCCGTTTTCCTGAGTTTCGGATTCCTCTTAACCTTGTGTACGACGAATATGGGAAACGTTCATTCCAACGGAGAAGAGAAACATTAATCACCCAGGCCCACACTAAAGATAGACTACAATAATACCCTAAGCTATTCACTTACGTGAGAGGTTTATAGACCACAACATTTTACGCACTTGCAGAATAGCACTAGCGTTACCTTGCGACTGTGAGCAAATGAATTAGTGACATTCATCGGACTACAGTATGCAACTTAGACTTACGGAAAGCGTTAGTTCGTTTATTTTCTGAGAAATGACGATATTGGTGCGCAAAAATCTCGGGAAGTGATACAGGTTGATCTTTCCTGAAAACTAACATTTTCAGTTCAGTGATACGAATGCCCATTTGGTTGGTACATCACTGTATCACTATCCGCTAATAATGCGTTGTTCGACTCTTATGGCTAAGTTGTGATATGTTTATTTGTCAGGTATCTGTTTATTGAAAGCATGAAGAGATTTGAGAATTTCAAATGGTGACTTCATCTTGCGAGTGAAGTCAAATCTTGCATTACCATAATTCTGTAAGCACTTCATGGCTGAAACTCTCTTCTTAGAAACCGTCACCCGAATAGCCAATCAATACATAACCACGTGATGTGCTTTGGGTGATTGAAGGATGAATGGTGCTATATTACGTCTAAGTGCGAGTTCCGTCACGAAGAGACTAGACATTACAGTGGTAAAACGGTTTGTGCGTCTCTGTGACCCGTTGAGCTCTACCGGTGGATGTCCGTGTGACACTCTCAGTCTCCCATACCAAGGTGGTCATTGGTTAGATGAGTTAACAATACATTATCCAGATATCTTGTGACGTTCTTTAAAAATGGTAATGCACACTCCAAATACCGCTTTCCTGCGATCAGGCTTGTGAGTCAAAAGCTTTGGTCAGGACCCCAATTCGTCCTCTTGTTTGGTAGTATCCAAGTCTACGTACAACCGTGACGCTCCCGATCAACAATACTAACATCCCACATCGGCCTTTGCGTGGACTCTCAGCCGCTTCTCCTTACTTGCTTCACACTGCAGGGCGATTAAGCAAAAACAGGCTACCGATGACTTCTCCCTTCTTCCTCTTCCGCATATTTTCTTCTCCCTCTCCCACACACCATCATCAAATCTCTTATTGTAAGTCCATCCGTCAGGACTGGCGAGAATGTTCGTCTAGTTTCAGTTTCTGCCACAATATCCCCAAATCAACCCACGTTCACATCCTCAGACATCTCTAAATCAATCTTCAAGCTTCGACACCCAGTCAATCGGGTTTTCTTTAAGGAAATCATGCTTCTCCAGCTCTCCCACTAGATTTGCATGGCATTGACGTGTGCTGTGTATTGGAAACAAGAACTCAAAAGGCAAGCTCACTGGTTGAGCTTACTGCCCAATCCCTCTCCACACGCTTCCGGATGCACAGGATGTGCTACGACAGGGTGTGCAGATGTTGGCATCGTTCTAAGTCACCGAGAGGAGGAATCCCCGCATGACTGGATAGTCATCAATAGTCACCTCCGTACGTCTCGTATGACAGTTTTTGTGAGAAAATCTTGCAGGCGGAAAGCTGATCGGTGTCCTTTTGCTGTATCTGCTTATATCCCAAGAGATTTTAGACCTGACACCATCAGAGATAAGCTTTATGACGTCCTGAATGTCTCGTTGCGACGAGCGAGAAGCTCAGATATGATTATGGTCGCCGGATATCTGAATGTGCAAGTGAACAGACTTAGAGCATCTGAGATTCAATTGGGTGGTTGACATGGATTAAATTATTTGCGTCCGGACAGTGGCGAACAACCGAAGACTGTGTTTAGGCAACACTAACTTCGGAAATAACCGAAGTCTTCCGGTGTCCTCCAACAGCGTGCCAGCTGCAAACCCAAGCTGACCACATCGCCATAACACGCTGATAGCGTAGACCAACAATTAACTGCCGGTCGTTTTGGAATGCCTCTGTGGATTCCGATCACGTCCTGATCCAGAGTTGCTTCTCTCTTCCTTTTCCAGGGCTGCGTAAGGGATGGACAAATCGCTTGACAACTGAGCGACCAGCAGACCTCGAGTTTAAACGAATTTATAACGATTGTCCTCTGGAGTCTGTTCTAACTGCTCAACCATGGGATGTGCCTGTGGCATGCGCAACCAGGTCCGCTCAAGCTCTGCATATTAGACAGAATATTGGGAGTGCTTGAACATTTAAAGAATCTTCCCTCCGGTCCCAAATATAATTTGCCCCGAAGAATTGTCCGAATTAAGGAGACTGTCCCAAACAACGGGCGACGGTCGTTGATAGTACCCATTTCCAAAAAAGGGGCTTGTAGTGGGTGTGCTAACCGTAAGTGAATTAGCTTAATCCCGGTCGTAAGGAGACTGCTGGAGTCACTTCTCCTTCGTCGTCTTATTATGACTCATGGGCAATTGATTCGAGAGCGGAAGACAGGATTTCTACCCGGGAGGAATTGCGTTGACTAAAACTTCACACCCTATCAGGTGTTAGAACAGGGCCATACGTATAAGCAACTCCTGGATTTGCGAGTCACATCCGATTACGTCGGCTGATAGATTCTTCTCAACGCGCTTGCCCAACGTAGAATGTCCTGGAAGTTTATGGGCATAATGTGGTTTGCGTACTGTCCTACTTTTAGGCATGTGAGAGTACATGAATGACTTTTTAAAAGTTTCAGCGCTCTAAGTGTTTTTCGTCAGGGGTGTCCTGTTTTCCTGATGAACAAGATAAGGTGATTGCTAGAAGTTCTTCAAAACTCTGTTGTTCAGAAAACAGCTGACGAAGACCTTATCGATCTGAAATATGCGGACGACATCTTTCTTGCCTTCTAAGACGTGTTTTGGGATGAAATGACGAAATTCACCCGGTCCTTCGACATGTTCTTTCCAGTCAGTCACTGAGCACGTCGTTTACAATCCAAGGAGAAGTGCTGGAAGTTGTGGAGTGTTTGATCTCTCTTGGAGGTTGTATTAGTTCTCAGTGTACCGTGACAGATGAGGTCGATGTACGAATCTCCAAAGCTAGAGGCGCCTATCTAGACAAAGCGCCAGGTCCAAGAATTTCAAGGGACTTATCTATTAGATCACAGTACAGGCTGTTTTGTTGTATGGATGTGAGACTTGGCCTGCTGAAGCAGGAGAAATGAGACAGCTTCAGCACTTCCGTCCGTTTGAATCGTGAGGCCACGAGCCACTCGTCGGTTTTCCTGAGTACGCTTATCCTCCCGTATGCACTCAGTATTTCCGAATTCCTACTCACAAACATGCTACTTTCTTAGGATAACGCGTGGAAAATGCTTGTAATCAGTAGAATTTATTCTCTGTCTAATTTGAAAATCCTTGCTCTAAATGTATCTAGTTTCTAACATCATGTACTTAAAAAAAATAGATCCCGACAGTTATTACATAGACTGTTTTCCAAGTGGTGTATTTATTTTTCCTCAAAACCAATTCATCAGTGAACAGACCATGAGGTGTCATGGTTAGAATAATGATAAATAATTCGGAAAATCCGGTCCCAGCTTCCGTGTACGGACATACGTTCACCTTCGTCGTTCGGACAAAAACGATCGATGTCCATCTGTCTAGACAGCTGAAAGATTTGACACAAATGCACGTGTTGGAATGTCGGATGGAACAAGGTCGAACTCTAGCCACGATGTCAAATCGAGTCACATGGATCAGGCGAAATGGGAGGATGACTAAAATACCACGCTAATTTTATTCATAGCAGGAATGCGCGCCTACGGGGTTTGTTCTCCTAAAAATTTGTCTAGGGTGGACTATTTTTAAATACAAGTATGTTAGAAAATTGTTATCACGAAAACATTGTCCAATACTGTTTG